>NW_026125774.1:0-157935 GCF_943737965.1 Phodopus roborovskii | reverse complement strand
GCTTTTGCTATGCAAATGAATGCAAATATTCCCATCTGTTTGGACTTTTGACCTGCACCCCGTGCAGGTTAGGTCATTTGGAGGTGTGGCCATGCAAATTAACCCCAGCAGTTTTGTACCTATGTCTTCTGAGTCTCCAGGGCAGCTCCTTAAATATGCAAATCAGAGTGCAGGAAGGGGGTGGGGCCTCCTCTGACCCTGCTCCTGATGTCAAATGTCCATCTCAGGTATCTGATGGTGAAGCTGCTCGTGCAGGACCCAGTGAGGGTAAGGGCAGGGGCCCATGGAGATGGTGAGGGGGGACATCAGGAGGGGAGGGGCACAGGGCGGGTTTAGGGGTATTCCCCTGGTAGGCCTGTCCCCCTAACCCTGCCCTCCACACACCTCACCCCATGTCCTGTGTCCTAGCACTGGGAAGTGATGCACTTGAGGAAGCTTGCTCTGTCAATCAAACACAATGCACGAAGGGCATCATGGGAAATGGGTCACTTCACACAAACTCCACCCAGAGTCCGCCCCTTCAGTAACTCTCTCACCAGAATACCCGCCCGGACAGTCACTCACATACTCATTCTCCATCTACAATCCCCATCATTGTGGGGTGTGGCCGGATGCTGGCTGACAGGGACGTGTGGTCCCACATCCGGGAAGATGGCAGCCAGCTCACGCATGCAGCGGTGGTGGGGCACGGTATTGAAGAAATCCTTTCCACCGCGCTCTGCTAAAGAGCATAGCCTCGCCTGAAGCTGTAGAGCTAGCCTTGTCCCTGGGTGCAAGGCAGGGACGAAGTCACACCAGGAGTGCCATGCTCAGCCACACCCACGCCCGCCGGGGAACCAACTCTTCCTTTTCAGGCCTCACTTCCAGGTTTCCTGGCCCCCCCCCCCCCCCCCCCCTTGCCCACTCACAGAGGCTCCCCCGCTCTCCACGTATTGGCAGAGCAGTGGCTCCGATAGCTGCGAGAATGTCATCAGGTCTCTTCGTGGAACAGTGACAATTCCACTTCTGCTTCTGGGTCCCCTTCTGCCTCTAGGGCCTCTGGGCATGTGGAACTCGGCTCCTGAAGCTGCCTCCGCCACAGTGGCCTCAAGATGGCCACACCGGTGATGACACTGTGCTGCTGGCCACTCCGCCTGGGCGGGGCCAGGAAGGTGGGACAGGGCGTGGTTGGCAAGGGAGCAGGGCTGGGGTAGACGAATGCTGTTGCTCCATGAAGAGGCCCCGCCCACTATGCCCCTGGGGGTCTACCCCGCCCCTTAAGGCCCGCCCACCTGTGCAGCATCCTGTAGGCATCGTCCTTGTCCTTTAGCTACTCCAGGATGAAGCCATCCATGGCCTACAGTGGGCGGGGCCAGACGCCAAAGGCTAGGTCAGTGAGGGGCAGGGCCTCACTCACCAGGACGGTATAGGCTCCAATAATGACATCAGGCGGGTGCAGGGTCCTAAAGGGCAGAGACGGGGCAGGCTCATGGGCAGGGCCTCGAGAGAAAGAAGCGTGTGGCCTACCACCTGACCAGAAGGGATGGGGTCAGGTCCTCACCCTGTGCAGCCACGATGCCACCTCCAGCACCTTCAGCTTCGCTGTCTCCTGGGCATATTCGGAAGGCGAGCAGAGCCCCATGTACTCCAGGGACTCCTGGAAGTGGGAGGGTAGGACCTCGAACTGAGTGGTTGAGTGAATGACTGAATGAATGAGTGAATGAATGACTGAATGAATGAGTGAATGAATGACTGAATGAATGAATGACGGGTATTTGATTGACAGCTGTGTCCCCTCCTGGTTTACGCCTGTAACTCCTCTGACATCACCGCTCCCCGTGACCCCGTCCATCCTGGGAACCTCTCTAAGTGATTAATTCCTGGTCCAATGCTCCAAGCAGAAGTCCCGCCCTGCTTTACCATGTTGAAGAAGTCCCACCCCGGTTTCCCCGGCAACAGGAACACTGCTGCCAACCGTGGCATAAACAGGGAAACAGCGAAAACCAGAGGGGTGCACGGACCCTAGAGGTTGTGATCTCTGTTTCTGCCCTGTTCGCCGCACCCGGAAGTCCCACCTACCGCCTCGATGAGTGACAGGGAATATGCTCTCTGCTGCCTCTTGTGCCGATTCTGACCTGTTCACTTGGACCTGGAAGTCCAGTCCCTTAGAGCATTTCCTATCAGGCCCGCAATGTCAGATGCAATCAATTTCCATCCTGGGCCTAAGCGGATCCAATTTAATCAATCACGCCCGGTAGACCGAGGAATCACACGCTGCACCATCCGTAAGCGGAAGTAATGTGTCAGGAAGCCAGAACTCAGGCTGCAGCGCACTCCGTCGTGTTTACTTCATGGGTGGAACTCAAGTTGTGCATCTCTTCGTTGCAACCTTTCCTGGGGACCATTTTGTGTGAAGCTCAAGTCAGTGACTGGAAGCCTGACGTCCTTGGTTCACAAGCGGAAATCGTGTGTCGGTTTGGCCGGGTGGAACTAGAAGCTTGTTTTCCTTTGTGTCTTCCGGGGACACTGACAGCCACGAACCAGAAGCTTTAGTTCGTGACCGAAGGCGGAAGTCCTGGAGATCGCAGCCGCTTGTGAGCGGTGCAGGGGTTTTTGCCAGTCCCGGAACCATGTGTTTGAGAAGGGAGTTCCTGGGGACAGAGTTGTGAGAGGAGTGCCAATGTCTGTAACTCTGTTCCAGTCACTCTAGGAGGTCTCTCCCTGCGGAGCCATTCTGTAATGACGGATAAACATCAGGCAGGCGGGCACTCCTGATTGCTCCAGCGGGATAGATGGGTCCAGTATTTTCAAAGCAGGTCCAAGAAATTTTCACAGGAGGTGGAGGTGTTTTTTGACCCGCTTCTCTGTCCCAGTGCTCAACCAGGACCAGTGGAATAGTGGGTGCAGTAGGACACCGGGTGGGGAAAGTGCGGGTTCTGGGTGGGGTGCTTTAGATCAGAGACTAGAACTTTACTCTCTAGAGATAAGATATAGGGCGTGAAAGACAAAAAAAGTGGGGTTAGAGAAACGCCCACTTTAAATGAAGGACAGACTAAACTGGAAAGTTAACCCCTAGCAATATCTGTTCCTTTGGAATCTGCTAACTTACCCTCACAAGGCCCTGAGAAAACAAGATACCCAGAATTCAGACTGTCCATCCTTTTCTTGTGAGTCAGCAGGTGTTGAATAGGGTCTTTAAGAAACAATAGATAACTGCACCCTCCGGTTTGCCCAGACAAGATTAATTAGCACACCCTGAGGCCCTAAGGTCTGTTGACCCTAATAGGGAGACCAGCTAAAAGGGTCATGTACTCAATGGACAGAGGGTCCCACCCCCTCCCTAAGCATGGGGTATTTGCCTTTGAAAAACACCTGTGCCGGGGGGAGGGGTGTGAGGAGTGGAGATGGCTTCTTCTCACTAGTCTGCATGCTGAGGGGCCCCTTGCACAAATGTTTCCTGTTCACAAAGCCTCTTGCATGTTGCAGCAACTGGACTGGACATTGAGTTCTTGGGGATACCGACCGTGGGGAGACTCCTCATTCTGAGGGTCTTGCCAAAGCTTGAATTCTTGAATAATGCAGATTGTTTAAAACTGCTCACTGAGTAAAGATGTGTGGCTAACAGTAGTGGTCATACACAAAAATGTTCCTAGCTCCATTCCTCTCTAAATTTTCACCTTTCCATGAAGAATACTCTTTTTATAATTTTTGTGTTTGTTAAGTGGTTTTTCTGAGGTTCAGGAATAAAACTCCTACAGTTATAGAGCAATGATCGCTTTCTGATGAGAGAAAGACAAATTATCAACTTTTTGACTACTTCCTGCTTTTATTTCCTTACAGTTGGAAGTTCCAGTCAACCAGGCCAATAACACCTCATGCTACAGAGTGGGTGATGTGCCCCCATGGGTACTAAACTCGATGACCATAGTCAGGAGTGGCTTCATCTTTGACAGAAACAAACACACTGGAGGTGTTTTTGCAACTGCTGCCATTTTTACTTTAGAGTATTGGGGTTTATACAGAAATTACAAGGAACATATCTTTGGTCACAATTTACAGACATATTATAAAAATGCCAGTAATTCCTTTGAAGCATGAGATAAAAAAAAAAAAAAAAAAAAAAAACACTTATTTTCACCTGCCTGTGGTCAGTGTACCAGAGACATTTTGGTTTACTGAGTTAGAGAAAAGTCATTGTCTTCTTAGCAGTGAAACTGTTAAAAGCATTGATAAGAACTCTTGCATTGCTTTACTAAGTTTGAGGATAGTCATAAACTTTTAACAGTATTTTTCTGTCTTTTTTATTATTTATTTTTTATAACCAAGTCCATTTAAATGAAACAAACATCTATAGACAATATTTGGGAATTTGGGCGTCGGTTCTTTCCAAACCACTTCCTGCTGGTAAGGCGCTCTCATGGGGGGATTCTGGAAGATGCTGGAAATCTGGCTGTATTCTGCAAGGCTGCTTTTTCCAGCTGTTTCAATGGTAGGCTCACTTGGTACTCTGTTTCAGGTGGTCTGGTTTGATCAAACCACATTAGTATGGAAGAAATCCTGCTTTAGTTTTCAGGAAAAAAATAGAATAGATATCCTTTTCCCCCAGTGCTTGTCCTTGAACTTCAATAGTTTTGAGTCATAGCATATTTTTTTTTGTAATTTATTATTATAAATGTCGATCCCAGTTCCCTCTCCCTTCCTTCCTCCTTCCCTCCCTCCCTCCGAATCTTAAGGTTTCTGTGCAGTGACATCTAATGAAATCTCGATCTCCAACTTGGAAATAATGTGAAACTTCCACGACTCCCCACCACGTAGGTCTCCTCAGGGCTGCTTTCTCTCACTGTCTCACCCACTGGACACCTTAAGCCTAGCAAACAGAGGCTTAAGAAAACAGCAATCAGCACTATGTACAGAGGTAATTTCCACCAGTGGAGTGGAGTCCACCAAAAGCCATTTACAGGGCTCAGCCCAAAAGGTCCAGGGGTGTTTTTTAAACCTGTAAAAGCCAAAAGGGTAGGAGAGCTATCTGATCATTAACCTTCAGCCTCTCCACAGTCCAATTTAGTGAAGGTCTCCTCAATGGTTTTATTTATACTTTCTACATGAATTGTTGGTTTTGTAATGCACAATGTAATTTTAATCAATCCCCAGTATCTTGGCCAGTGATTTACTTACCTGGGTCACAAAACCTGGACCATTGTCTGATTTTACTACCTTAGGTATTTTGGAATCTTCAGAAAATTTTCTTCAGTAATTTTTATTAACCACATGGTTGAGACAGTCCCATGCACATGAACAAGTTGAAAAAGCATACCTGTTGCCTGTTAATGTTTATGGGCTTCTCTTCGTCGAGCAGTACCACCGCCCCAGTCCTTTCTTTACCTTGTATGTATCTGATCCTGGCAGTGAACTGGTCATCATCTCCCCCAGCCAGCAGGATGTCGTTAAGATCTTTGCAAACTCCAGTCTCTTTAACCAACAGTTGATGGCAGTCATGAGTCCCTGGTTCACCAGTCTCCACAGGCAGAAGAGAGTGGTGGGATGAGGCTGGCTGGTAGAGCGAACACAATCAGCTCAGTCTCTCAGTGAGAAGCAGGCTTTGGTGGTGGGTCCCTCGGGCGTTGGTCATCATCAGTTGGTGGCTGCCAGACAATGCTCTCCAATGCATGGGGGCTATTATTGTTGCTTTCTTTATGCCCCAAAGTCAACCTTGTCAGCAGTGATATCTTTTTGATAGACAGGCCCCCCCTTGCTACAGGATCAAGCTTCTTTGACAGATAAGCAACTGGTCTGCCCCACGGCCCTTAGGGACTGGTTAAAACTCCCAGGCGACCCCCTTTGCTCATCCACATAAAGGGTAAAAGGTTAGTTATATCAAAAGGCTTAGAGCCAATGCTTTCAGCTGGGCCTTTTAATGGCATCAAATGCCTCCTGGTGCTCTGGGGGTCCAGGAGAATTTTTTCCTTAGTCAGCCTGCAAAACCCAGATGTCCCCAGAAATTCTCCTACTTGTCTGGCCATCGTTAGGGAATTTTAAACCCTTGGGACAGTCAGGGTCCTTCCATTCAAAGGCAAAAAGCAGTTGGCTGGTGGGATGTAACCTCGAACGAGTAGGGTACCCGGCCCACGCCCGGTCCACTGTTCTTCGGGTGTCCATGAATTACCTTGGGGTTTGGGAGGGGTGCCAAACCCCGTTTCCCCTTTTAATTTTATCTGTTCTTAGGGCTAGGACCTTCGATACCTTGTCTTCTTGGGACAGTCATTTGCCAAGTGTCCTTTTTCTTTACAATATGCACACTGTTCCTCCTTGTCAAGTGGGGTCCTGTTGCCCAGGGTTTCCTAGCCTGTTTTAAATTTCCTAACTTTCCTTTAACCACTGCAGCCAAGGTATTTTAGTGAAATTCTTTTTCCTGTCTTCTGTCATGCTTTTTCTCTGCTCTCTGTCTCTCTACTGTCTTTTGTTTCTCTCCTTCCCTTCTCTGTCCCTTCAATACATTTTCTCTGTCTCTCTAACGCTTCCAGTCTATGGAGTTCCTTCCTAATATCTGGGGCCCCAGTTTCCCCATGAAGACCAGAGCCACCGAAGCTCTCTGGGCTTCTGAACTAGGGTCAAAAAGTGTTTTCTTTAACTTAGCAATTGGTGGGCCATGTCACGGCAACTCAGAGACCTGCCACCAGAGCCTGGCTGATAGATTTTAAAGGTCTCCCTACCTTCAGCAGTGTTGAAGTCCCAACTGGGGCACATCAAAGGGAATCCCAAGTCAATCTTGTTTTTTTTTTTTTTTTTCAGCTGTGCTGGCCGCCCATCGGCCCCAGGGATATTTTTCTAGCCTCAAGCAGAAACTGTTGATAATCATCTCAAATAGCCTAGAGAGAGAACATAAGGAACTCCAAAAAGGGGTGATTAGTTTTTCCAATTACAAAGATCTGGGGAGAAGGGTCAGCCAGGGAGGCTGATGTTGGGAATGAAACATGTGTGGTGGCAGGGTCATAAGTCATATCCCTGTCCCTCCATTCCAGCATGGATCTGCCCAGGCCATGTGTGGCCCATGGCTGTTCAGCCATTCTGCTGAAGCTCAGCCCCAGTGGCTCTGGATGCCCTGCCACATTCCTGAGGGCAGGGGATGAGCATGCTCATTGTCTAGCTGGGTCTCCAGCCCCTGCTCTCCTGTGGATCTAAAGTCAAACTTAAGTAGGTTAGTTAGTTTTTGACCCATGGGGAGAATAGAAATGGACACAAACACTATGAACAGAAGGACACACACACACAAAAAAAAAAAAAAAAAAAATAAAAAAAAAAAAAACCAGAACAATCCAACAAAGAGGACAAATCCACACGGCAGACAAATGGCGCCCAAACCAAAGTTACAAAGCAGGAGGAAGAAAGTCCAGAGGCCTGCTGTCCCCTGGAGAAGAGAAACTTCGTCTCTTTCCCTCCTCCAAACAACCCGGGACTTCGTTCAGGGGCGGGACCAAGGGGTCTCAGGATACGTCTGCTTCCCCCTGTAGTCCTATACAAGTCCTGTGCAGGCCAGGGAAAGATTCAAATACTCGAGTCAAAAACACATAACATACAAGTCTTGTGAAGGCTAGGCACAGAGTCAAGTACTCGAGTCAAAAACATGTAACATCAGATGCATCAGGCATACATCAAACATATAGGTTGCCGAGCTCTTTCTTACCTCCAACTGGCAATGGAATTGAGTCTAAGGTTGACCAGATCTTGGTGGAACTTCCAAAATGTAAGACCCTCGGAATAAGGAGTCTTCCAGTTTCGGTCAGTACCCCAAGAACTCAATGTTCAGTCCAGTTACTGCAACACACAAGAGGCTTTAATTTACAGGAAACATTTGTGCAATTGGCTCCTCTGACATGCAGGCTAGAGAGAAGCCCCCCTCCCCTGGGCCCAGGTGTTTTTAAAGGCAAACTCACAATCTTAGGGAGGGGTGGGACCCTTTGTCCATTGAGGATGCAACCCTTGGAGGCCGGACGCGTCTGCTATTAGGGTCAACAGACCTTAGGGCCTCAGGGTGTGCTAATTAATTTTGTCTGGGCAAACCAGAGTTAAAGCTATCTCTTTGTTTCCTAAGGACTATTCACCACCTGCTGACTCACAGGAAAGCAGGAGCAGTGTGAATTCTTGTTATCTCAGGGCCTTGTGAGAGGAAGTTAGCAAATTCCAAGGAACAGATATTGGTTTCCAGGTTTAACATTACATTTTTTTGTCTTTCAAGATCATCTCATACAGTTAAAAGTTATTTCTTATGCAGTGCCTTTGGTTGTGTGTACATGAAGAGAAGATGGAGAACACTGGGGTGGACCCTCACTCATTCCCAATCTGTCTGTAACTCTTAATCCCCCTCCCTCAATTTTCACTTCCTTTCCATCTCTCTGTCTCTCACTTCTCTCTCCCCATGTTGCAGATCAAATCAGAAAGGCAGGGACTGCATCCTCCTGAGCTGGATCAACTCCACAGTTCTTTATTATCATCTGTTTATGTTGTTCCCAAATAATAAACTCATTTATCATTTGTCTTCATTCTATTGAACTCAGTAACACACCATCTCTACATGAATCAATTTTATTTATTAAGAATAAAGTCAAGTGTGACGCCTCACATGTTCACAAAATTATACGCATGATGTGGGTTTTCTCTCCAAGATTGCTTCCCTATTACCTTATATCAAGATGATAAAAAAGGATTTAAATATATACAGGGTAAGAAATACAGATGAACAAAAATTATGAAAAGTTCATTGCTTGACCTATATCAGTTTTCTGAGAACATACTGTAGTTCCTCCTACAGGAATACTCAAGGGTATAACCTGCTTTTAAAAAACCATGAACAGACAGAAACTCACACACTGACATCACATAATTAAAATTAAATGGAATCTCTGAACAGATTTCAAAGTGCGAATATTTTCTCTTAAGAGGACTCATTTGTGTAACCCACATGTTTATGGTCTTAAAGTCTTCAAAGTTTTCCTACAACATGATTTGCTTCATGTAAAAGAAAGCAAGCATGAAGGATTGGGCTTATGAAAGTCAATCAATCTGAATGAGGTTTTTGTTTAAATAAAGACAAGTATTACAATGAAACAGGGTTCCCTTATCAGTGAACTCCTAGGGCTTTTGTCCACGTGACTTTGCTTTTAAGAGCAAAACAGAGATATTGCAATGTTTGAACTGACTGTTCAAACTTTTCCAATATTGTTCTTTCCAGAATCCTATGTAACTCAATGTGTGTTGGCTGATGATCATACAACATCCTTTCTAGTAAGATTCCTTTCTATAAGAGTTTTCTTTGGACCACAAAGATTATTGCAATAAGTAAAGTGCACAACTTTACCACAATGATTACATGTACAGGGTTTCCATACACTATGATATTTTGTGTGTGATTATAAAGACTAATGATACATAGAAAGGATTCACCACATGGGATACATTCAGTGTCTTTCAAGTATGCATTTCTTATGACTTAAGAGATGGCTGGGATGTGCAAATGCTTTACCAAACTGATGGCATTCATAAGGCTTCTCTCCAGTATGTGTTCTTGTAGGACTTTTAAGCACATGTGTTGCAAAAATTTTACTACTTTGATTATAATCATAGGGTCTCTCTACAGTATGTGTTCTTTTATGATGTACCAGATGGCTGTGTCATGTAAAGATTTACCACATTGCTTACATCCATAGGGTTTCTGCCCACGATGTGTTCTATGATGAAACTAGAGAGTACTGACACGGGAATATGATCTACCACATTGATTACATAATAGGGTTTCTCTCCAGTATGTGTTCATTTATGACATACTAGAGTGCTGTGATGTGAAAAAGCTTTACCACATCGATTACATACATAGTGTTTTTCTCCAGTATGTGTTCTTATATGTATTTTAACCTGAGCATTCCTTCCAAATGCTTTACATCATTGATTACATACATAGGGTTTCTCTCCAGTATGTGTTCTTATATGTGTGGTTAAGCTGACTATTTCTTCCAAATGCTTTACCACATTCATTACTTTCATAGGGTTCTCTGTCCAGTATGTGTTCTTATATGTCTTTTAAGCTGACAATTACTTGTAAATGCTTTACCACATTGATTACACTCATAGGGTTTCTCTCCAGTATGTGTTAATATATGACTTTTAAGCCACCCATGTGTTGTGAAAGCTTTACTACATAGATTACATTCATAGGGTTTCTCTCCAGTATGGGTTCTTTTATGACACACCAGAGTGCTGTTTTGTGAAAAAGCTTTACCACATTGATTACATGCATAGGGTTTCTCTCCAGTATGTGCTCTTATATGTATTTTAAGCTGACCATTACTTTGTAAATGCTTTACCACATTGATTACACTCATAGGGTTTCTGTCCAGTATGTGTTAATATATGACTTTTAAGCCACCCATGTGTTGTGAAAGCTTTACTACATTGATTACATTCATAGGGTTTCTCTCCAGTATGGGTTCTTTTATGACACACCAGAGTGCTGTTTTTGTGAAAAAAGCTTTACCACATTGATTGCATGCATAGGGTTTCTCTCCAGTATGTGTTCTTATATGTCTTTTAAACTGACAATTACTTGCAAATGCTTTACCACATTGATTACATTCATAGGGTTTCTCTCCAGTAGGGTTCTTTTATGACACACCAGAGTGCTGTTTTGGGAAAAGCTTTACCACATTGATTGCATGCATAGGGTTTCTCTCCAGTATGTGTTCTGATATGTATTTTAAGCTGACCATTACTTGCAAATGCTTTACCACATTGATTACATTCATACAGCTTCTCTCCAGTATGTGTTCTTTTATGTTTTTTGAGATTATTGCATAGGGAAAAGACTTTACGACATTGATTACAATCTTGTGTTTTCTGTCCAGTATGTGTTCTAATATGTCTTTTAAGCATAGTATGCCTTGCAAATAATTTACCACATTGACTACATTCATAGGTTTTCTCTACCATTTGAGTTCTTTCACAGAGTTGGAAGAAACTGTGGCATTCAGAGACTTCACCATACTGAAGACATCTATATGGTATCTCTCCAGTATGAAATTTTTCAAGCCTTTGAAGATGCCTGTAACATAAAAAGTTTTTTACACATTCATTGCGTATATTCACAGGATTCAAAACCTTATGGCTTCTTGCATTCCAGCAAAGATAATTAGCACATGTAAAACTTTACCACATGCATGATACTAAAGAAACAGTATATTTATAAAATAAATTTATAACTTGGCCAATTGTGAACAAGAATCCGATCTTAAGTTTTTACATTTATAATGCTTCCCTCATGAGGTGTTGTTTTGTTTTCTTTGAAGATACTTGTGATTCAGAGTAAGAGCTTTTATTTCACGGGCCTCATTTATGGCATTTATTTACATGAGAATTCTCACATAATTGAAAAAGACTGAAAACAACTCAGAGCTTTTCCATACTTATTGCATTTATCAGTTTTTCCACAGTATAAATTATACTTCATTGGCCAAATATACCAGTAAAAATGGAAGCATTCACCCATTCCAATGTTCATTGGGATTTACTTCAGTGTGAGTTTGTTTATATCTTTCAGATGATGTTGGAATACTGATAAATTTTTAAACTTCTTTCACACTCAACAAATATCCTCAAAGTGGGGGCTAGTAATCATCTTTTCCTTTCTTCTCAATGTCCCAAGAGAGAGACGTATGTTGCTTCTGTCCACATTCTAAATTCACATGGCTTGCATTTAGAGTATCATATAGTTTTTATTTTTCCCTAGGTTTTCTGATACAGAATATCTCTGTGTAGACCGGCTAGCCTCGAACTCACTTTGTAGGTCAGGCTGATCAGAAACTTAAGAGACCCACCTTGTTCTTCATCATTAATGCTGGAATTAAGGGCATGGGTCACAACTACCCTAACTCAACATATGATATACTTATTAAAGTAAGAATAACAAAGAAAAGGTTTCCACTTTGCACTCATGCAATTTGATTTTCTTTGCTCACAGACATGTGTGTCAGGGATTAATGTTTCTCCACAAAAACCTTCTTGGTACTCATGAACTGACCCTTTTCTATACATAGCAAAGTCACAAATATATAAGTAATGCCTGATTAACTATACACATTTTCTTAGAAAGTCTTGGACATATAATTATCACCTATACAAGAAATATATTGTTTAAAATATCTGAATATTATTAAACTCAACAAACTGGCATATCTATATCATAGATCTCCAGGTGCTATAATTCAAATGGTGGTATCTGTGGAGGCATTGTTTCCTTCTCTTTTTACATGAATACCTTGCAAACACAGAAGAGCTACCGTTCACTGAGGTACATGGTTTTGTTAGAAAATGAGAACCATCACTATACTTTAAGCTGCACCTTTTTCAACTTTGATCTTCTTAATTTTTTGTCATTCTTTTTGTGTGTCTCTTCAATAAAATTTCCAGAATACATTAAAATATCTTCAGAGCCAAATTTGCATAAATTTACATGTGAAAATTTACCTTCTATGTCTTCTAGAATTTGGACAATGATCTTCCATGTTATGGTCATCCCAAATGTAGCCTGAAATAACAGAAAATATACAATGTATTATTGTAAATTGTACAACACTTAAATTAATAACTTTAATGAACCTTAGAACCATGCCTCATTCAACCAAGTTTCCTTTTCTCAATCAAAATTACAGAATAGTATCAATAACCAAGAAATATTTGGTCCCTTATTTTAAAGCATGAAGGAAATTTCAATCTTACCTGTATCAGTGAGGTTCCCGTAGGTGTCCAGCATCACATCTCTGTAGAGACATTTCTGAGAAGGATTTAACAAAGCCCACTCTTCCTGAGTGAAATGGATGTACACATCGTCATAGGTCACTGCATCCTACAATAACGCAAACATGTTTGACAAAGAAATATGATACTCACAATGTAAATATAAACAACTTTGACAACATACTCATGTAAGTCTGGAGCCTTGCACACTTATTTCATGACATGGACATTATAATGCATTCACATGAACCATTTTAGAAGGAAACTGAATAGGAGGTTCACATGCAACATTTCTTGGCCCTTTAATTAGCATATAGCCCTGAGAAAGAAATCCCTATAAACAGACATAAAGGAAGTGTCAAGCTACAAGAACAACACTACTGAGAACATGTCAGAAATAAATTGTACAATTAGGAACAGCCTATCACAGAAATACTGAAAGGCCCCTTGAAACAACATCTGTCTTTGTTAGGTTTTCATTGCTGTTAAGAGATACCATGGACCAGAGCAACTCTTACAAAGAAAAGGGAGGTGTCACGCTTGAAAATTTCCAAGCTTCAGTTAATCATCATGGCAGCAGGCATGTCAGCATATATGCTGCTGCAATCCTTGATGTTATAGTCCTTACAGCATGACTCCAGAGGCAACAGGGAGTTGTCTGAAACACTGGGCAGTATTCTGCGAATAAGAAACCTCATGTCTGATCCTACAATGATGTGATTCTTCTAACAGGGAGAAGGCCACTCCAACAAAGCCACAAAACATCTTCTTTCACTAGTGGGAACTCATAGAATATTGACTTACAGCTGGAGGACCTTCATGTCAACAAACTGGACCCTCTGAAAGTAGTAAACACTTAGGTGACTTGATCTGTTAGGGGGCCCCTGAAAGTGAAACCATCATCCATCCCAGTTGCTTGAACTGTGTTTTTGGGAATCCGCGACCCTATAGTGAGATACTTTACTCAGTCTTGATAAAAAATAGAGTGATTTGGTCCTTCCTCTGCTTTGTATGCCAGACTTTTGGTGAGTCCTGAATGAGGGCATTACCCTCTCTGACTACTAAAGGGAGGAAGGGAAGGGAGGGGAATTGGAGAAGAAGATGGGGAAGAAAGGGAGTGTATGGTATGTAAAATGAAAAAAAAAAGTTTAAAATGAAATTTAAAAAATGAAACAATATATTATTAGAATCATGTAATAAATGTGACTGGTTTTGCACTCATTGTTTTTTAAGTAACAAAGATTTTGAAAACAAATTCATTCCTAGTTTTTTTATATTCAGATTGTGTGTGAGAGATGTTTCCCATGTATACTTATTACATACCATAGTAGAGGTTGTCAGAAACACTGCATCTGGAGGTGAGGTTGTATTGAGCCTAGAATGTTGGGTTTGGGGGTATGAACTCAGGTCATCCCCAAGTAGAATATGTGCTGTGCCACCATCCAAGACCCATTGAACTTTTTAGGAAAAACAGTAAATGTCATTTCCAGATTGAAAACAATAAGAATAAAAGAGAGTACATGAATAGAAAAGTAAATGATCAATGAGAACTTGGTGAGTTAATATTTATATTCTGTATGAGATAAATTTGCAACATAAATTGAATACAGTGCAAATTATATTCCTGACACTTTATAAGAGTATATCTGATTCGAAAGATTCAGGAAAATGGGAAAAAGTTAGAATATCTGGAGGATTACAAAACACATAGTACATATATTGACACAGCATGGCTTCTATATCTAATACAAACATGCAGTGATTGAGAGGTGTACAATATTTGGGAAAGAACAAAGGAGAGGAAGTGAAAAGAAAAAGAAAAAATAAGAGGTAAATACTGTCAACTTTACTCTAAAAAATACAAGGGAAACTCATCCAGATAAACTTAGATCTTGAGCAATGTTACTCAGCATACCCATGATTCTATGTGTTCAGAACTTAAATACATAGACTCATACAAAACTCAAAAGGATATTTACACTGTTCGGTTTCTGACATTCCAGCTATTGATACTTGTTACTAATAGAGACACCCCACAGTCTAGAGCTTTCTATACGTATGGGGGTAATCTCCTGCTATGATTCAGAGATTTATATTTTAATTTAATGAACAGTGTTACAAATTAATGTGTTCTGTTTTTTAAATATATCCGTAAATATAATTGGTATCCACAAATAATTTTTTAAGAAGCTTGGTCCCAAAAACCGACTGAGGACATACAGTCACTTAGTGTAAGAAGGAGTAATCAAGAGGACAGAAGGACATTACCCACAGACATAAGAAATAAATAAAGAAATATGTGTGCAATGACAAATTGCGTTCATTTCTGGCTAATGAGCAAAGAGGAAAGAACCTACAACAGATGGTTACTTTTGTTGTTATTGTTGGGATTTTTTTTTGAGACAGAGATTCTCTTTGCAACAAAAAGCCTTAGTTGTTTTAGGAATATCTTGCTAGACGTTGCTGGCCTTGATCTCACACAGATCAACTTTCCTGTGCCTCCTGAATGCTGGGATTAAAGGCGTGAACCACCACAATCTCGCTCCTAAAACAAATTTTGCATTCAACATATGTTGCCTTCTTTAAGTACTTTCAATGTCTGACTAGTGTCAGGATATTGCAAGTTATGCCAGTAAGGCAATATAAGCATTCAAGAGAAAAGATAACACCATAAGTATGTCATAGTACAGGAGTAACATGAAACAGCAGGTCACATTTTACTGGCAAGTCATGAGGGAGAAGTGTCAGAAGATGAGAAAAGAACGGAAGGCAGAAAAATGAAAAGATGAAAGGTAAGGTAGGGAGGTATTGCTTAAGCCATACCATATTCTAGGTACATTTCTTATAAGGAATAGCTTTTTGTATACTACTTCCATGAGGAAACGGAAGGAAATTTGAGACTCTAGGAAGTCAGTGGGAGTTACCATTCAATGGGACAAACTCAGGATAAGGATACTCAAAAAGTGCAGTACAAGGGGAACACAGGGATCTCCAAAAACATCACCAACTAAGTCCACAGTAGCCATGGGTCTAATAAACACAGCTCCATGTGGTGGGGATAGTTGTCTTCTCAGAGTCTGAAGCAACCCCTCAACAAGACACTGGCCCAAGACAATTGAATTTTCTCCCAAGAATCTTCCTTGTGTTAAAGGTGGAGTTCTACTTTATTCTCGATAGCTCAGGACCTGATGGAAACATCATAATTATATAAACCTTGGGTGTTATTGGCCCCTGGGTTTCAGAAGGAATTCTGTTCATTCTCCATGAGTGAAGACCTAAAGAGAAAGTCTTGCTTGCTTTGTCTAGCCCTCAACACATCACTGTTTTCTTTTCAAACAGTTGTCACCTGGGCTCATCTTGCCCATATGACAGAGCCATGATTTTATCTAGAAGAAAACTGGATGTTTATGGCACACCAGCACCTAATGTTCATTGGAACCCTGTAATAAACCCTTGTAAAGCTTGTAAAAGACATAATCAATGGTATGGAGGTGGGCCTTGGGGGTTTGTAAATCATTGCTTTGCTAATTGACATGGATTGGATCCAAATATTTGGAGTATCCTGGGGAACAAGTGTATATTATATCATCCTATTCTGAACATGCCTGGTTAGCACACAACTTAACTTTTTTCTATTTTTTTTTTAATTTGGGGGGTAGCAATATCTCAGCTAAATAAGTTTTTTGCAACTCCCTATCTCCCAAATATTGGTAAATCCTTTATAGAAACAATTCTCCTCCTCTATGTCACAGCTCAGTGGTAGAATGTAATCCAACACAAGAATGCCATATACAGATATTTGTATTTTCCCTTTGCTTTAACCTAGCAATTCAGAAACAGAGGCAAGAAGTTTTCCCGAGATTGGGTCTAGCTTGCTCCACATAGAAAATTCTAGATCATGCTGCAAAGCTACACAGAGAAATGAAGAAAAAGAATGCCATTTAGAACATGCACAAAGTTAACTCCAAATGTGGATACTCCCTTAGCCTAGAGACAAGGGGGAGGGCCTGGGCCAAAACTCAACTGACTTGACAGATTTTTATGATCCCTCCTAAAGACCTCAGCCTCCCAGAGGAATGCATGGCCCATGGGATGGGGCGGTCCCTGGGGGAAATAGGAGGATGGGAGGGAGAGGGAACTGGGATCGATATGTAAAATAATATCTTTATATTTATTTTTTAACAACAGAAGAAAAATTATTTTGATGGCAAAAAAAGAACATGATAACTCTGAATGGATGTGACCCCTAAATGTTACATGTGAAGAGCAGAACTTCTGGAAGGCACTGAACTAAGTGAACCTCTCCTTCTTTATAAATAGCCATCCCTGTGCACCAAAACCATAATGGAGCTGACTACAAAGAAGATTATTCACAATGTTACCTGATTGAATTCCTTTCCTCAGGCAGCCCACATGGAGAAGTATTCATAGGCAATACCCTGGTCAGGGGAAGCTGCTAGGACCATAATGGCCTAGCAGAACACTGAATGTGGCAGCATACTCCAGTCTAGCCTCCTCCTGGAGGGCCTGCCAAACCGACTTTCATGACTACCCACCCCACCCTCCCCCAGCCCCTTGCTTACCATACCTCATGTTCTGTGCTTATCCATGCTCTCCTTCCAATTCCCCACAGCAGCACTCACAGAGCAGTAATCAGTCCTCTGGCACCTGTTCTGATATAAAACCAAGCTTGCAGCATGGCTCCAGGAAGTCTCCTTCAAGACCTGAAACTGGCAGGTTGGCTTAGTGTCCCTGGTTGTCTAGTGAGGCTTGAGTGACAAGAGCTCTTTCTCAAGGGAAGAGTGTTCTTATAGACACAGCAAGCCCCGAACCTCCTTTGGCCCTGGCTAGACCTAGACATTTCAGAGAGCTGCACAAACAGGAACTTATTTGTTTGTTTTGTTTTGTTTTTTGATTTTTTTTTTTTTGAGAATTTCCCTGTTGGTCCCTGATGTGCAATAACTCACTCAGTAAACTGTGCTGGTCAATTCCTTCCTAATTATTATTATTAATCTTGTTTTTGTTACATTCTAGTAGATTTTTCTCATTACTTGTTCAATATTAATTAATTAATTAATTCATTCATTCATTTCTTTTGGTGTTTGATACACAGTTTCCCTGTGTTACCCTGCTGTTCTGGAACATACTCTGTAGACCAGACTATCTTCAAACTCACAGAAATCTACTTTTTCTCTACTTCCTGAGAGCTGGAATCAAAGACGACAGCCACCACTGCATAGTCAGACACAAATTTCAATGTCGCTTCCTCATGTCACCATTAAACGGTCCAGCTCTCTTCCTGCATGCACAGACTCAATCTCTCTTTCTTCCTCCACATAATGTGCAGAGCTGCTCAGACCACTGTACAATGCTGACTGAAATGATTCTCTTATTAAACAGATGGAAGACTCCCTGTGAATATTAAAATATAGGGAAATTTTTTAGGACACAAGTGATGTTTGTTTTGTGCCATCTAGCTGAGGTCAGGAGACCTGAGGGGACTCTTTACCTGGTTGTTACAGGTCCCTCAGAAAACCATGAGAGAAAGGCATAAGCAATATTACAAACAAGATGATACAACTTTCTCCTGACAGACGCCAGCGATATTGGTCAATTATATTGGAGTATTATTCCTGAAATTAGAGTCAAATTCTTGAGAAGTGAATAATAATAACAAGTGTCATCTGCATGATAAGCTGAATACTCAAAGAGTGTGGCTGAGAAAAATGTCTTTATCTATGAGCACTATGGTGAACCAGCACAGGTTCCTCAGTAGGAAGGTGAGGAAACAGCTGCATTACTCAATGTTTTCCGTGAGAGCAGGATTGGTAGAACATATCTCTCTATGTCTGTAGAAAGTGGCTTTATTGGAATGTCTTACAGGCTCTGGGCCAGATAGTACATCAATCATGCTGACCAATGTACATTTGAAGAATTCGGTATTTGTTTGGTTTATGGGTGTGGATCTTCCAGCTGGTCTTCAGTATACACAAGTATTTCAAAGAAATATGCTTCAATGCTATAAAGGGGTAGACTCAGCAGGATCCACATGGAATTATATTTGTGGAGACTGTAAAGTTTTTCCTCCAAGTGTTGTTGTATTTTGTTTGTGCTTTAGCAAATGAAGCCTGCCAGATGGTGGTGGCACATGCCTTAACTTCCAGTTCTTGAGAGGCAGAGGCTGGTGAATCTCTGTGTCTTCGGTAGAGTTTCAAATGTACACAGAGAAACCCTGTCTCAAAACAACACCAAACAAACAAAAAATAAATAAATCTATCAAAAAAACCTTGCTTTAAGAACAGAGTGTGTAGCTAGGCAGTAGTTAGCCATAGAGGACAGGCCATGGAGGAGCACACCTTTAATCAAAGAAGTTTGGATCAGTGGGATCTATATAATTTTATGGCCACCCCCAGGATACACTGGATTTATCCAGTCTAAAAGAGAGAGACAGGCCATGGCTCATTCCTTTATTCCTGTACTTGGGAGGTAGATATGGCTGGGAGGAGAGAGAAATATAAGGGTGAAGAAGACAGAAGCTCATTGTGTTCTAATGGAAGACTCCTAGAATCAAAATCGCCAGACCCTTTGGTCTGAAGATAGAGTAGAAGTAAGAACTAGGGGATCACTGCTCTGCTTCTCTGATCGTTCATCATTAACCACACATCTGAGTCCATATTTTGACTATTAAGACTAACTAGAATTAGCTTTACAATTTCCAGTGTAGTGTGTCAAAGCTGAACTATGGTGTACAAGACTAGAATTGATGGTAATAGAATTGAGGGTATAAATCTTTATCAATTTATAAAGCTTGTTGCTACATTTTGTGTGTTTGAGCATGAGAGAAAATGGTTTGTAGGAATATACAGGTTATGGGATGTAGATAATTATGTGAAGTTGAGTGTTAGTATCTGACCTTTGGTCATCCCGCAAAAAGAATATATGCTGAGTCCCTTGCCAAGATACACAACATATTTTATCTGATGAGCCAACACTCTTCCACAGATTAACAATAAAACCAAAATAAATAAAGAACTAAATAATGGTCTTTGGGAATATGAAGCATCAGAATTAAGATCCTATACAGGGTAAGTTTGCAACATGAAATGAATACAATCCAATTACGATGAACAACAATTTATAACAAAATGCTTATTACAAAGGCAGATTAACATTTTTCTTTGAAAATACACAGGATGCTCAATGTAATTATGAAAACACAGTAAAAAACTGACATAATATGACTTTTATACTTACCACAAAGTTACAACAATCAAAATACGAACAATATTTGTAAAAGAATAAAAGAAATAGAGAGAATAAGCCAAGAACAAAGAACAAATATCATCAACTATTAATATAAAGTACAAAAGAAAGTTTGCTAGGAAAAGTGTGATCTTGATCAATGTTATCCAAATACCTATGAAACCATGTGTACAGAGATTAAATAATCAGACTTCAACACCCCAATTAAATCAACCCAAAGTAACCATTCAACACTTTTGACCCTGCAGCTATGGATATCTATTCCAAAGACAGGAGGTCCCTGCTCTAGAGCTCTCTATGCAAAAGGAGCTCATCTTCTGCTACGGCTCTGGAGCCCTTTATGACCCTTTCTTGTTTCAGAAAAACCCATCCCCCACTGATGCCCATTCCACAAATAACATGGAAGAATATTTTAAAATCTGCTTCCTGCCACATGTTAGATGGCCCAACATTAGGACCCTGACCTAACCCGCTACCCAAAACCATACCCATCTGAGAAATCTCCGCAGAACAGGGACTCATTTTGTCCCCCTGGAATTAAACTTCACGTAACATGTCTTATAAGGGGGAGGTAGCATAGACTTTAAAAACATTATGATCTTGTATGGCTTATAGACATACCCATCATCATTTTTAATACTTTCTAAAATATTTAGAAGACAAACCTGAAAGTGGAATGGAATATACAGAACTTCAAGAAATAAAACCTCAGTTTTCCAGTGTCAGCCACCACTGCACACAAACAGCATTGCATGCATGTGCATACTGAACAGTTATGTAATATGCAGCACATCCTCCCATGCCAGGGCTACAGAGTCTCTAGCAAACCAGAAATGGCAGCTGAGCATACCTGCTTTGAAAATCCCACACTTAAAATGGTGTAACCTGTGTTCTTCCTTAAATCTCGATAGAGCAGAAGGAAAAGGGAGTCCTGGAAAGAAGCTTTCTCAGAGTTCCAAATTGGCTGGGACCACACAGTTTGGCCTATAATTTTTGCAGCCCCCCTACCAGGGGATCAGAAGTCAATGACTCAGATTGCACAGTCCTAGTAGCTCTGCACTACCTACCCAGGAGACAGGGGCCTAGTCAAGAAAGTTTGTGTTTTAGTATACTTTCTTCTACTGTCCTGGAGCACAAACTGCTCATTGGGAAAATCACAGTGTCTTTTGTGTGCACATTCTATTACACACTTACTGTTCATAGCTTATAACTCTTGACCACATAGTTGGGAAATACTTCAGCCAAGTCCATGAAACCTTCAAATGTTCACTGTTTTCAGTGTGTAAATCCTGTTTAAGAAAAGCAGGCTGTGAATTGAAAATAATGAGGAATCATGCTAGGGCTTGGGGGCAGAAAAGTGTATGAGGATATGATGCAGTTATGTTCTAAAAAAAAAATTGAAAAGCTGGAAATAGCTTCATGGCCATGTGCCCCAGAGACTAGGGTATTCTCTTAGAGCACAACAAGGATTTCTCAAACCTTTTCTCTCAGACGGTACATCCACAACCACAAAAAGTAACAGTCCTGTTACCTAGTCCACAACAGTTCACCCGGACCTGTTTTTGCTGAATATGGTAACTATAGCAATTTGTATTCACGTTACGATCTCTCTCCATCCAGATTCTTGATAGCCCTCATCCATGGATTCCAAGAACCTACCCACTGGGACAATTATGGATTATCTAGGAATGATTATCTAATTCCACTTTGCTCACCTCGACTACTGATAAAGGAGGAAATCTCAGCCTCCACCCTGCCTGTCACATTCTGCACTGTGACTCCACCAGTATCAAAGTGGGTCATGCACTCAATTCTTGCATAAATCCAGCTTCATTTATATGTTGCCACAATAATCAGACATGTAAGGAGTTCACACATTTTCTGGTCTATTTTACTTCTCATTGGCAAGTCAAAGGCCAGACTAGAAGGACATGTGTGATTTTCTTCCCAGCACTGTCCAGGAGAAGCGGGATGAGGAGTTCAAAGCAATTCTCAAAAGTTCAGCATATGAAAAGCCAAAGTTACAAGAGACTTTGCTCTACTCAGAAATCAATCATCAACATCACTTGAGAAAAGGAATTACATAAGTAAAATCTAAGAAACAGGAGTGCAGAAAATAGAGGTAAAAGCATTAATATGTTTAAAGAAGACATTTAAAAATATACCAATATCTAGGTGGTGGTGGCACCTGCATTTAATGCTAGTGCTCAGGAGGCAGAAGGAAGCCTATCTCTGTAAGTTCAAGATCAGCCTGGGCTACAAGATCTAGTCTGGGGCAGGCTCCAGAGCCACAAAGAAATTGGGTCTCAAAAAATAAAATAAAATAAAAAATAAAAATAAATAAAAGAAATCTATAAAAATGATACCAGGGGTTGAGCACTGGGACAGAGGGTGGAGCCAAAAGTCCACCCTACTTCGGAGACTTCTCGGAGCAACTCTGAACAAAGGAGACCTGACTATCCACGCGGGACCACCCGTAATTTCCACCATCTTGGTCTCTGACCCTGCCACCAGTCCTCTGCTGGATTCCCAGGCCCCTCCCAGACATCCGTCTATCTCTGTGGTCCACTCGGAGTTCCTGTGGGCAAGATCCTTGAACCCCAAATCCTGGCTTCTGCCAAAGAATGAGGTCTCAGCTGGAGAGAGCCAGTTTCCAGGGAGATCCCACTATCCTGCAAAACCTTCTCAAGTTCCAGCTCAGCCCTTACCCTCTTCCGCCAGCTATTGGCCAGAGTTATTTGCCAGAGCTATTGGCCAGAGTAACACTGTGAGTACATGCTGGCATCTTCTTCTCGATCCTCATCCTTAACCCCATCCCTGGATCCAGGTCTGCGGAGAAACCTCCTAGAGTGCTTGGACCACACAGAGCTACAGATATTGAATCTCAGACCCACATAAGCCCATCGGGGAAGTACCATAGAGAGAGGGGGAGACAACACCAACACCTACTGGAAGAAGCTATGGGAAGAAGGCTATACAAGAGAATACCTAACAACAGAAAGACAAACATGACACCACCAGAATCTAGGGAATCTACACCACCTAGAATGGAACACAACAACAAAGCAGAGGAAGCAGAAGGGTATGACTTAAAAATTACCATCATAAAAATGATAGAGGACCTCAAAGAAGATGTGAGAAAATCCCTTAAAGAAATGGAAGAAAAAAACAAAAAAGTGGAAGAAATGAACAAATTCCTTAAGGAAAGGACAGAAAGCCAAGAAAAAACAATTAACCAGGTGAAGGAAACGGTTCAACACTTGAAAACTGAAATTGAGAAAATAAAGGCAACACAAACGGAAGGAATGCTGGAAATTGAAAAGCTGGGCAAAAAATAGGGAACTATGGACACAAGCATAACCAATAGAATTCAAGAGATGGAAGAGTGAATCTCAGGCACAGAAAATAAACTAGAAGAAATAGATTCATCGACCAAAAGAAAATCATAAATCCAACAAATACTTAACACAAAACATCCAGGAAATGTGGGACACCATGAAAAGGCCAAACCTAAGAATAATAGGCATAGAGGAAGATGAGGAAGTCCAGCTCAAAGGTTCCGAAAACATATTCAACAAAATCATCGAGGAAAACTTTCCAAATCTGAAGAAGGACATGCCCATGAAAGTAAAAGAAGCGTACCAAACCCCAAATAGGCTGGACCAAAGAAAAAAGACCCCTCGACATATAATAATCAAAACACCTAGCATACAGAATAAAGAAAGAATATTAAGAGCAGCGAAGGAAAAAGGACAGGTAACATATAAAGGCAGACCTCTCAAAATTACACCTGATTTCTCCATGGAAACCCACAAGGCCAGAAGGTCCTGGATAGACGTTCTAAAACTATTAAAAGAACACAGATGCCAGCCTAGGCTACTATATCCAGCAAAACTCTCAATCAATATACATGTAGAGAACAAGATATATAAAGACAAAACCAGATTTTCCCAATATGTATCTACAAATCCAGCCCTACAGAAAGTATTGGAAGGAAAACTCCAACCCAAGGAAGGTAACTATGCCCACAAAAATGTAGGCAACAGATAATCCAACTACACCAGAAACCAAGGGTGAAGCAGAACAAATATATTCACAATACCACTGCCAACAACAAACCTAAATCAAATAAGCATCAACAACCAATGGTCTTTACTCACCCTCAACATTAATGGTCTTAACTCACCTATAAAAAGACACAGGCTAACAGAATGGATTACGAAGACAGAATCCATCCTTCTGCTTCATACAAGAAACACATCTTACCTTCAAAGATAGACATTACCTCAGGGTAAAGGGTTGGGAAAAGATTTTCCAATCAAATGGAAATAAGAAGCAAGCAGGCGTAGTTATCCTAATATCTAACAAGCTAGACTTCAAACCAAAATTAGTCAAAAGAGATGAAGATGGTCATTTCATATTCATCTCAGGAGAAATCCATCAACACAAAGTCTCAGTTCTGAACATCTATGCCCCTAATACAAAGTCACCCACATTTGTAAAAGAAACACTACTAAAACTCAATGCTCGTATAAAACCTCACACACTTATAGTGGGAGACGTCAATACACCACTCTCAACACTAGACAGGACCACAAATCTGAAACTCAACAAAGAAACAAAAGAATTAACAAAATTTATGTCTGAACTGTGGTTAACAGACATCTATAGAACATTCCACCCGAAGACAAAAGAATATACGTTCTTCTCTGCTCCACATGGAACCTTCTCTAAAATCGACCACATACTAGGTGACATAACAAACCTCAACAGATACAAGAGAATAGGAATAGTCCCCTGTATCTTATTGGACCACCATGCTTTAAAATTGGAACTCAACAACAACACAAATAGCAGAAAACCTGTAAACTCATGGAAACTGAACAATGTGCAATTGCACTACTCCTGGGTCAAAGAAGAAATAAAGACAGAAATTAAAGACTTTCTAATATTCAACGAGAATGAGGATAAAATATACCCGAACTTATGGTACACACTGAAAGCAGTGCTACGAGGGAAGTTCATTGCAGTAAGTGCCCATATGAAGAAAACAGAGGATAGTAACATAAGAGAATTAACAGCCCAACTGAAAAGCTTAAAACAGAGAGAAGCGAATTCACCCTGCAGGAGTAGATGCCAGGAAATAATCAACTTGAGGGCTGAAATCAACAAAATAGAAACCAGAAAAACAATACAAAAAAATCAATGCAACAAAGAGTTGTTTTTTTGAGAAAATCAACAAGATAGACAAACCTTTATCCAAACAAACGAAAAAGCAGAGACAGAACATGCAAATTAACAAAATCAGAAACGAAATGGAGAACATAACAACAGACACAGAGGAAATCCAGAAAATTTTCAGGTCATACTTTGAAAATCTGTATTCCACAAAAATTGAAATTTCAAAGGAAATGGACAAATTTCTGGATAACTATCACATACCAAAATTAAATCAAGAACAGACAAACAACTTAAATAGACCTATAACACGCAAATGAAATAGAAGCAGTCATCAAAAAGCCTTCCAACCAAAAAAGTCCAGGGCCAGATGGATTCAGCGCAGAATTCTACCAGACATTCAAGGAAGAACTAATAGCACTACTCCTCAAACTGTTCCACAAAATAGAAACAGAAGGTTCATTGCCAAACTCTTTTTATGAGGCCACAATAACTTTGGTACCCAAACCTCACAAAGACACAACTAAGAAAGAAAACTACAGACCAATATCCCTGATGAACATCGATGCAAAAATACTCAATAAAATAATGGCAAACCGAATTCAAGAATACATCAGAGAAATCATCCACCATGACCAAGTAGGCTTCATCCCTGGAATGCAGGGATGGTTTAACATATGAAAATCTATCAACGTGATCCACCATATAAACAAACAGAAAAAGAAAAAACATATGATTATCTCCCTAGATGTGGAAAAATCCTTTGACAAAATTCAACACCCTTTCATGATAAAGGTCTTGGAAACGTCAGGGATAACAGGAACATACCTAAACATAATAAGAGCAATATACAGCAAACCGACTGCCAACATCAAACTCAATGGAGAGAAACTTAAGCCAATTCCTCTAAACTCAGGATCAAGACAAGGCTGTCCTCTCTCTCCATATCTCTTCAATATCGTACTAGAATTTCTAGCTAATGCTATAAGAAAACAAAAGGATATCAAGGGGATCCAAATTGGAAAGGAAGGAGTCAAACTGTCTCTATTTGCAGATGATATGATAGTTTACATACACGACCCAATAAACTCTACCAGGGAACTCCAACAGCTGAAAAACACCTTCAGCAAACTACCAGGATACAAGATAACCTCAAAAAAATCAGTAGCCCTACGTTTTTCAGACAGCAAAGAGACAGAGAAAGAAATCAGAGAAACATCACCCTTTACCCACAAGCAACATAAAGTATCTTGGTGTAACACTTACCAAACAAGTAAAAGACCTATATAATAAGAACTTTGTGACTCTAAAGAAAGAAATTAAAGAAGATACCAGAAAATGGAAAGATCTCCCATGCTCTTGGTTAGGTAGGATTAACATATTAAAAATGGCAATCTTACCAAAAGTAATCTACAGATTCAATGCAATCCCCATTAAAATCCCACCACAATTCTTCACCGACCTTGAAAGGATAATAATCAACTTTATATGGAAAAACAAAAGACCCAGGATAGCCAAAACAACCCTATACAATAAAAAAGGAACATCAGGAGGCATCACCATTCCTGACTTTAAGCTCTACTACAGAGCTATAGTTCTAAAAAACAGCCTGGTATTGGCATAAAAATAGACAGTTAGACCAATGGAATCAAATTGTAAATCCTGATATTAATCCACACACTTATGAACACCTGATTTTCGACAAAACAGCTAAAATTATACAATGGCGCGAGACAGCATCTTCAACAAATGGTGCTGGCACAATTGGATGAGGGTGTGTAGAAGACTGCAGATAGACCCATGTCAGTCGCCATGTACAAAACTCAAGTCCAAATGGATCAAAGACCTCAACGTCAATCCAGCCACATGAACCTCTTGGAAGAGAAAGTAGGAGGTACCCTTGAACAAATTGGTATAGGAGACCACTTCTTGAACATAACTCCAGGGGCACAGACACTGAAGGAAACAATTAATAAATGGGACATCTTCAAACTTAGAAGCTTCTGTAAGGCAAAGGATAAATCGTCAAGACCAAACGGCAGCCCACAGACTGGGAAAAGATTTTCACCAATCCTATATCCAATCAAGGGCTGATCTGCAAAATACAGAAAGAACTCAAGAAACTAGTCAACAAAACACCAAATAACCCTATTAAAAAATGGGGTACAGAACTGAAGAAAGGATTCTCAATAGAGGAAATCAAAAAGGCTGAAAGACACTTAAGAAAATGCTCCACATCCTTAGCTATCAGGGAAATGCAAATCAAAACATCTTTGAGATACCATCTTACCCCGCAAGAATGGCTAAAATTAGAAACACCAGTGATGACTTATGTTGGAGAGG
Organism: Phodopus roborovskii; assembly: GCF_943737965.1. Lineage (NCBI taxonomy): Eukaryota > Metazoa > Chordata > Mammalia > Rodentia > Cricetidae > Phodopus > Phodopus roborovskii. The sequence goes on along the minus strand of NW_026125774.1, from coordinate 130,392 downwards.
ATGTGGAGAAAGTGGAAGACTCCTCCACTGCTGGTGGGAGTGCAAACTCATACAGGCATTTTGGAGATCAGTATTGCAGTTCCTCAGGAAAATGGGAATTAGTTTACCACAGGACCCGGCAATCCACCTCTTGGGCATATACCCAAAGGATTCACATCCATGCAACAAGACATCTGTTCAACTATGTTCATAGCAGCACTATTTGTAATAGCAAGAACCTGCAAGCAACCTAGATGCCCCTCAATTGAAGAATGTTTAATGAAGATGTGGCACATCTACACAATGGAATACTACTCTACAGAAAAAATAATGGTATATTGAAATTCGCAGGCAAGTGGATGGCACTTGAAGAAACCATCCTGAATGAGGTAACCCAGTCACAAAAAGAGGAACACAGTATGTACTCACTCATATATGGATTTTAGACCTAGATCAAATGATCACCAACCTATAATTCACATCACCAGACAAACTAGGATACAAGCTATATTCTAAGAGATTCATATAAAGTCCCTCACAGAACTGGGAAGGAACAAGTCCCCCGAGATCAGGTGAAGTGGGGGAGTAGTGAATGGAGAGAGAAGTAGGAGAAAATGAGGGGGAGGAAAGGAAAATATGTGGGACCAGGAAGATTGAGCCTGGTTAGGAATAGAAGATAGGAAAGAGAGAGAGAGAGAGAGAAACAGAGACAGAGAGAGAGAGAACATAAATGAGGGATCCAATATTTGTTTTAAGATAAAATTGAACACAAAGAAAGGTATAGAGAACTACAAGTCTGCTTCCAACTAACAATCTCAGCTTCCGTGGAAAGGCTATCATAAATGCCCTTCCTGGAGAGTGAGATCAACAACTAACTTCTCCATGGATCCCTCAACTAATGCCTGTTGAAAACAGGATCAAACACCCATACATAAAAACTGAGTTGAACTAGAACCCAGAAGCAGATGGAGAGGACAAGACCATGCGGCAGATACACATACAGACAGGTTACCTGAACAAGGAGCAGCTAACGGCCACTAGACTGATAGCTGTGAAGCCAGCATGGGACTAACTCAGCCCCCCCCCTGTATATGGGTCTCAGCCAGAAGGACTGAGCAGTCTAAGAGACCTCAGACAGTGGAGCCAGGATGTATCTCTGGTGCCCCAAATGACTTTGCGAACATATCCCCCAAGGAGGAATAACTGCCTTAATCTAGAGACAGGAGAGAAGCCCTAGTCCCTACTTCACAGGTCCTGTCACATCTACATGACCCCAACTGGATGGCATTCCCCTACATATGGAATTGGGGTGGGGGGATGGGGGAGTGTGTTTAGAGTGCATGTGAGAGGGCAGAGAGGGTAAAAGAGAGGGAAGGAGGGAGGGAGGGCTGGAGGGGAGGGAGGGAGGGAGGGAGGGAGATGGAACTGGGATCAACATGTAAAATAATACATTAAATTAAAAAAAATGGTTTGACTCCAAAATTTAAGTTGAAGGAGAAGTTACTGGGGAAAAGGATTTCTATTTTTTGTTTCCACAGAAAATGAAATGATGTGGATTCCTTCTAGACTAATTTGGTTTGATCACACCAGTCCACCTGAAACAGAGTATACGGTGATCCTACATTCCAAACAGCTGGACAAAACAGCCCTACAGACTACAGCCAGGATATCTGAATCTTCTTCGAATCCCCCCGAGACAGCGCCCCTTACCAGCCAGAAGTAGTTTGGAAAGAACGACACCCAAATTCCCAAATATTGTGTATAAATGTTTGTTTTCATTTAATTGGACTTTGTTATATAAAATTAAATAAAATAATAATAAAAAATGATACCAGGCTCAACTAGAGGCCTCAGCTTGAGAATTCCAGGCCCTGGCTAGATCCGCATATACATGCCACCATCCTGAGGCCATTCCTGCTGGAGGCTTGTCTCCCATTGCTGGGTCTCTGCTAGAGAGACATCAACAGGAGTGTGCCAGGCCCTGGATTGGTCTGCCTACCCAGGCAGGAACACCCTGAAACGCTGCCAATGTTAATCTTTGACACCCAATGCCAGGATTATGCTAGTTGTGAGTCTGGGACTAATTTGGGTTGAATTAACCCTACAACCAAACCAGGAAACTCCCTGGATTGGTACCAGATATTGCTCCACCTGTGGCCTGTCCTCAGCTAAAATACAAACAAACAAACAAACAAACAAAAAACAAAACAGAAAATAAATCTCACTTCAACAGAACCCAAGGGTTAATCATGGCAAATATACACACAAAACCACTGCCAACAACAAATCATAAACAAACAAAAATTAACCATCAATGATCCTTATTTTCCCTCAACATTAATGGTTTTAACTTGCCTATAAAAAGACACAGGATATCAGAATGAATATGGAAACAGAATCTGTCCTTCTTCTGCATACAAGAAACACATCTAAGCTTAAAAGATAGTCATTACTCAGGGTAAAGGGCTGAGAAAACATCTTCCAATAAAATAGACCCAAAAGCAAACAGGTCTGTCTCTCCTAATATCCAGCAATTTAGACTTCAAAGCAAAATCAATCAAAAGTAATGGAAACAGTCATTTTGTATTTATCACAGGAGAAATACTCACCACAAATCCTCAATTCTGAACCTCTATGCCCCAAATACAAAGCACCCATATTTGTAAAAAGAAATACTACTAAAACTCAAACCACACATAAAACATCACACACCTATAGTGGGAGACTTCAACACCCGACTCACAACACTAGACAGGACCACCTCAGAAACTTTATAAAGAAACAAAAAAAAAAACTAACAGAAGTTATGTCTCAATTGGATTTAACAGACACATTTAGAACCTTCCATCCAAACAAAAAAGAATATAACTTCTTCTCTTCTCCACATGGAACATTTTCTGAAACTGACCACATACTTGGAGACATAAAATTCCTCAAGAGATACAAAAAAATTGGAATAGTCCCTTGTAACTTATCAGACCACCATGCTTTAAAATTGGAAGTCAACAACAACACAAATCGCAGAATCTCTACAAAACCATAGAAACAGAAAAACCGCAAATGCAGCATACCTGAATCAAAGAAGAAATAATTAAATTAAGAATGTCTTCAAATTCAATGAATATCAGAGCACAAAATTGCATTAAGTGCCCATATGAAGAAAACGGAGGATAGTCACATTAGAGAATTAACAGCATAACTGAAAGCCTTAGAACAAAAGAAGCAAAATCACCCCTCAGGATTAGGGCCCATATTCAATTTTTGGGCTTAAAACAATAACGAAGAAAACAGGAAAATAATACAAAAAATCAGTACAACAAAGGGTTGAATTTTGGAGAAAATTAGCAAGATTCACAAACCTTTATCCAAACTAACCAAAAGCATAGAGAGAACATGGAAATAAACAAAATCAGAAATGAAAAGGTGTACATAACAACAGACACTGAGACAATCCAGACAATTTTTAGGTCATACTTTGAAAACCTGTACTCAACAAAATTTGAAAATTCAAAGGCTATGAATAAATTTCTGGATAACTATTACTAACCAAAAATTAAATCAAGAACAGACAAGCTACTTAAACAGACATATAACACTTAACAAAAGAGAAGCAATCATGAAAAGACATTCAACCAAATAAAGCCCAGGACCAGATGGCTTCAGTGAATAATTCTAGCAGAATTTCAAGGAAGAGCTAATACCAATACTCCTGAAATTGTTACAGAACATTCATTACCAAACTCTTTTTATGAGGCTACATTCATCTTGGTACCCATCCACACAAATGCACAACTAAGAAAGAAAATTACAGATCAATATCCCTCATGAACATTAATTAAAAAGTACTCAATAAATTACTGGCAAACCGAATTCAAGAATACATCAAAGAAATCATCCACTGTGACCAAGTAGGCTTCATCCCTGGGTTTCAATGATGGTTTCACATATGAATATCTATCAAAGTGATCCAAAATATAAACAAACTGAAAATAAAAAAATCACATGATCATCTACCTAGGTGCAGAAATCCTTTGACAAAATTCAACATCTTTCATATTAAAGGTCTTGAAGAGATCAGCGATAACAGGAACTTATGTAAACACAATAAAAATAATATACAGTAAACCAAGAGACCAGACCAAACTGAATGTAGAGAACCTTAAGGCAATTCCTCTAAAATCAGGAACAACACAAGGCTGCATCCCCACTCCATATCTCTGCATTATTGCACATGAAGTGCTAGCTAAAGAAATAAGACAACAAAAGGTGATCAAGGGGACAAATATTGGAAAGGAAGAACTCAGATTTTCTCTATTTTCAGATGATATGATAGTTTACATAAGCAACCGAAAAAAACTCTAACAGGGTACTCATACAGCTGAAAAACACATTCAGCAAAATATCAGGATACAAGATAAATTAAAAAAAAAAATCTGTAGCCCTACTTTATTCAGATAACAAAAGGACAGTGAAAGAAATCAGAGAAACGTCACACTTACAATAGCCACAAAAACATAAAGTATTTTGGAGTAACACTTACCAAACAAGTGAAAGACCTATATAAGAACATTGTGTCTTTAAATCAGAAATTAAAGAAGATTCCAGAAAAGGGAAAGATTTTTCATGCTCTTGAATAGCTAGAATAAACATAGTAAAAATTGCAATCTTGTCAACAGCAATCTGCAGATTCAATGCAATCCCAATTAAAATCCAAGCACAAATATTCACTGACCTTGAAAAGATAATAATCAACTTCATATTGAAAAACAAAAGAAACAAGATAGCCAATACAACCTCTATATTAAGGGAATATCAGGAGGCATCACTATCCCTTTAAGCTCTACTACAGAGCTGTAGTCCTGAAAACAGCCTGGTATTAGCACAAATATAGACAAGTAGCAAAATATAATCAAATATTAAATCCTGATATTAATCCGCATACCTATGAACACCTGATTTTTGACAAAACAGCTAAGAGTATACAATGGGAGGATGAAAGCGTCTTCAACAAATGATGCTTGCAAAACTGGATTATGTTGTGTAGAAAAATGTAGATCACCATGCACAAAACTCAAGTCCAAATGGATCAAAGGCCTCAACATAAATACAGCCACACTGAAACTCTTAGAAAAGGAAATAGGAGGTATTCTTGAACAAATTGGTACAGTAGACCACTTCCTGAATGTAGCTCCAGTAGGACAGACACTGAGATCGACAATAAGTGGGACCTCTTCAAATTTAAAAGACTTGTAAGGCAAACGACACAGTTGACAAGACTGAAAGGCAATCTGCAGACTGGGAAAAGATCTTGGTCAATCCTCCATCTGACAGAGAGCTGATCCCAAAAATGTACAAAGAACTAAAGCAATTAGTCAACAATACACCAAATAACCCCATTAAAAATGGGGTATAGAACTGAATAGACAAGTCTCAATAGAGGAAATTTGAAAAGGCTGAAAGACACTTAAGAAAGTGCTCCACATCCTTAGCTATCAAGGCAAATTAAAACAACTTTGAGATACCATCTTACTCCTGCCAGAAAGGCTAAAATTAGAAACACCTATGACAACTTATGCTGGAGAGGATGTGGGAAAGGGGAACACTCCTCCACTGCAGGTGGAAGTTCAAACTCGTACAGCCATTTTGGAGATCAGCAATTCATCAGGAAAATGGGAATCAGTCTACCACGGGACATGGTAATCCCCCTCTTAGGCATATACCCAAGTGATCCACATCCATGCAACCAAGACATGTACTCAACTATGTTCCTAGCTGCTTTCTTTGTAACAGGAAGGACTTGGAAGCAACCCAAATGCCCCCCAACTGAAGAATGGATAAAGAAGATGTAGCACATTTATATAATGGATTACTATTCTGAGGGAAAAAAACAATGGAATTTTGAAATAAATAGAAAAGTGGATTGAACTTGAAGAAACCAATCTGAATGAGGTAACCCAATCACAAAAAGAGAAGCATGGTATGTACTTGCTCATTTATGGATTTTAGACATAGAGCAAAGATCACCAGCCAACAAATCAAACTGCCAGAAAAACTAGGATACAAGGAGGTATGTAAGAAATTCATATAAGATCACTTGCAGAAGGTGAAAGGAAAATGGCCCCCGCAGCATATGGGTGTGGGTATAGACGGGGAGTGAGTGGAAAGGGAACTAGCAGAAGGAGAAGGGGAGGAGAGCAAAGTGCATGGGACTAGGAAGATTCATATAGGGGAGGAATAGACTTGAGAAGAGAAGAGAAGAGAAGAGAGAAAGGGACAGAGAGAGACAGACAGAGAGAGAGAAAAAACCATAAAAGAGGGAGCCATTATAGGTTTAAAGAGGAAATACAACTAGAGAAATGTCCAAAGGCCTACAAGTCTGACCCCAACTATGAATTTGAGCAATAGTGTAAAGGCTACCATAAACTCCCTTCACTGATAATGAGATCAGGAACTAACTTATTCACCATCATGGGGCCCTCATCTAGTAGCTGATGGAAACAAAAGCATAAATGCACAAATAAACCCTGAGCCTAACTGGAATCTACATGCAGACAATGAGGACAAGACCACGCTGTAGAAACACATAGACACAGCTGATCTGAACAAGAAGGAGCTAATGGTGCCCCAGAATTATAGCAGGGAATCCAGCATGGGACTGACTTTTAACCCCTGAACATGGGTCTCAGCTAAAAGGCCTGCAAAGTCTAAGGGACTAAGTGGAACCAGGAAGTACCTCTGGTGCAAAAAGGACTTTTGGGGAAAATCACCATGGAAGGATACGCCCTTAACCTAAAGACAGGAGAGAAGTTTTAATCCCTACTTTAAATGACTTGAAAAATTTAGATGAATCCCCATGGAAGGCATTACTCTACATGTATAGTGGGGGTTGGATGGGAGGGAAGAGTGGCCGGGGGCCTGGGAAGTTGAGAGAGATGGGGAGAAGGAGGGAGGGAGTGAGGTAGAGGGAACTGGGTTTGATATATATATATATATATATATATATATATATATATATATATATATAATTTTTTAATTAAGAAAAGAAATGTGATACCAATGTAATTTAAACAAAATAAAGTTAACATATTTTAATAATTTAAAAATGTCTAGCTCTATTGACTTTGAAAAAATCACACTTCCCCAGAGAGAACATCACTTCCAGCACAAGTTATAATGGATCTTAATAATTAAAACTCATAGTAATCTATCAGGGAGTGGAGGGTAAAAACTGAAGGATCACAGATTCAGAGCATCAGGCCAGTAGATTTCTTATCTCTAACAATTCTCAGACAAATGATATGGTCCTGTCCTCACACTGCCTCCTTAGATTGACTGCCATCTCTTCACTCCCTCAGACAGACTGCTCTAACAAAATCCTCTCACTGCATGCTCTTCTGTCTCCTCCACCTTATCTTCCTCTTTCTGTCCAGCCATGTAGCTCTATCTCCAAATCCCTACACTTGGGATTAAATACCTGAAATCCTAAGAAATGGGATCACCTTAGTATGAGCTGTTTTTCTTTTAGACAGATTTTTTCTCCCTCTCTGTCCCTCTCTCTCACTCTTTCTCCCTCCATCTCTCTATAGCCAGGAGTGGCCTTGAACTCACACAGTTCCACCTTTCTCCTTCCCCTTGTGCTGGTATGAAAACTGTGCCCAACCACTGCTCTCTTAGGGAAGACCTTGGCATCTATGTTGGAAGATCTTGGCCTGTATGTTGAAATAGTGGCTTGGGTGTGTGGCTAGCTAGTGACTTACATGAATGGCTAACTATTGAGTTAGGTATGTGGCTAAATAGTAACTTAGTGTGTGTGACTAACTAGTTACTTACTGCTTTACTGTGTGTGGCTAACCTGTGAGTTAGTGTATCTAACTAGTAACCTAATTGTGCATCAAATCATTGACTTAGGTGTGTGGCCTACTAGTGACTTGTGTGTGAGGCTAAATGGGTAGTGACTTAACATGTGTAACAAACTAGAGACTTATCTGTGTGACTTACTAGTGACATAGTATGTGTGGTTAAATAGTGAAATAGTAGTGGCTGACTAGTGACATAGTGACTGGGATTAACTAGTGACTTATTGTACGTGGCTGACTAGTGCCTCAAGTGTGACACTAACTAGAGGTATGTGGTGAATGTGTTAGTGACTATAGCTAACTAGTGACTTAGTGTATGTTGCAAACAAGTGACTTAGCTGTGTAGCTTACTAGTAACTTCGTTTGTGGGGCTAAATAGTGACTTAGGTATGTGGCTGAATAGTTACTTAATGTGTGTGGAAAAGGTGACTTAGTTTTTGTGGATACTAGTGATTTCATGTGATTAGCTATCTAGTGACTTAGGTGTGTGGCTAATAGCTGAAATAGTATGTGTGGGTAACTAGGGAGTTAGTATGTGTGGCTAACTAGTAGGTTAGTTTGTGCTTAAGTAGTGAATTATACTTATCCAAGTAAATAGTGACTCATCTTAGTAGTCTGATCTTCAGGAAAGCCTTATTTTATAGATCACAAAGAAAATAACAATACAGTAATTAAGAAGAGATAGACTGATGCTGCCCATATGCTGTCATTTTGTATTGAGCTCTGTAACCTGACATATAGTTACAGTCAATGACCTGCTTCTCAAACCTCTGAACTGATATTACTTTGTCAGGTAGGATTGAACATTTCTGTACACAGAGAATTATCTATTGGTAAATTCAATATTCATTGGTTCAGAACAAGCTTCACAAACTCTATACCTACATATTCTGGTCTGTGTTCATACACATGACATAGATTAAAACATGCTGGGAAATTACAAAATCACTCCCCCTACCACAGTCAGGTCCTTTTTTCATAGCAGTCACTCCAGCACATTGTTGCCTACCAAGAATCCTCCTGCGGTGTAAACAATTTTTCTTATTCTAGTCTGAAGGCAGAGGCAATGCTCTACTTGTGAATCCTTTTACTGTGACTGCACTGGATAGTTGAATACCTGACCTGCAAAATTTAAATCTCTGTTACACTAATTTAAGAATTTTGAAGGTATACTACAGAAAACAGCAAGGCCATTGCTTTAGAGATGAACAGACTGCAACCAATGCCTCCCGAATCAACATATGAGCTTGTCTCATAAACATTTTTCTAACAGGAAGAAAATGCATTTGTTCTAAAATGAATATGCCTTCCAAGGGATACGTCATTTCACCCACAGAGGAGATCCATAAAGACAGAACTTCTAACATAACAAGTATCCATCTCTGGAAAATTCTCAAAGAGGAGCCAGCCTAGACATATTTTGCATTTCATATGCCCTATCTTTCTTAAATGGCTCTTAAGTTAAAGCTCCATTTTACACATTGAACAATTTCAGTAGAGACTGGAGACAAGACAAGTTTAATTAGCACACCCTGATCCCCTAAGTTCTGTTGACCCTAAGCGGGACCATCAGGCTTCAAAGGGTAACATACTCAATGGACAGAGGGTCACACCCCAGTGCCTAAGCTTGTGGGTTTTTCCTTTAAAAACACTTGTGCCTGGGGGATGGGGGCTTCTATCTAGCCTGTGTGCTGAGGTAGCCTGTTTGTGCAAATGATTCCTGTTCATTAAAGCCTCTTGCGTGATGCAGCAACTGGACTGGACATTGAGTTCTTGGGGGGTACCGACTGAAACTGGGAGACTCCTCTTTCTGAGGGTCTTACATTTTGGAGGTTCCATCAAGATCTGGTTGACCCCTAGACTCAATTACAATGCCAGTTGGAGGTAAGATAGAGCAATTAGCCTATATGCTTGATGTATTTCTGATGTGTCTAATGTTATATGATATTGACTCTAGTTTCTGCGTCTGGCCTGCACAGGACTTGAATTTGGTATAGGTCCACAATGGGAGAGAGATGTGTCCTGAGACCCTTGGTCCTGCCCTGGACAAAAGTCCTGGGTTGTTTGGAGCAGGGGAGGAGACGAAGTCTTGATTCTCCAGGGGACAGTCAGCCCCTGGACTCTGCTTCCCCAGTGCTTTGTAACTTTGGTTTCAGCACCATTTGTCTACTGCACGGATTTGTCCTGTTTTTCACATTGTTCTGTTTGTTGTGTCCTTCTCTTCCTTCTGTTTGTGTCTATTTCTACTCTCCCCATGCGTCAACAAGTAACTACCCCACATTATTTTGACATTAGATATGCCAGAGAGCAGGGCTGGGAGACCCAGGGAGACAATGAGCACACTCATCCCTTGGCCCCATGAATGTGGCAGTTCCGCCAGAGCTGCTGGGGCTGAGCTGCAGCCGAATGGCTGAATAGCCTTGGGCCGGGGTGGCCTGGGTTGAACCATGCCAGAATGGCAGGACAAAGTTATGTGTTATGACCCTGCCACAGCACATGTTTTTCTCCCCAGTACCAGCCTCCAGGGTTGACGCTTCTACCCAGATGTTTATAATTTGAAACCTAACCACATCCTTTTCTCAGAGGATCCCCAATGCCTTAAGGGGTTGGTAGAGTTCCTTATGTTCTCTCACCAGGCTATTTGAGATGATTATCACCAGCTTCTGCTTGAAGCTAGAAACATATCCCTTGGGCCAATGGGTGGCCCATGCAGCTGAAAAACGAGATTGACTTGTAATTCCTTTGACTTGCCCCATTGAGACTTCAACATTGCTGAAGAAAGGAGAGCCTAAAATCTATCAGCAGGCTCTGGTGGCGGGTCTCCCAGGTGCTGCAAGGTGGCCCACCAATTTGGCTAAGGTAAAGAGAGCACTCCTTTTGACCCTACCTCAGAAGCTCAGAGAGCTTTGGTGGCTCTAGTCTTCATGGGGAAATTTGGCCTCAGATATTAGAAAAAAACTCCAGACACTGGAAAGGTTACAGAAAGCTGAGTTGTATGATTTAGGGAAAGAGGCAGAGAAAGTGTATTGAAGGGACAGGGAACAGGAGAGAAAAGACAGTAGAAAGACAGAGAGCAGGAAAAAAATGTGTGACAGAAGACAGGAAAAGAATTTGAATAAAATATCTTGGCCACAGTATTTACAAAAAAAAAAAAAAAAAAAAAAAAAAAAAATGAGAGGAAAAAAAAGTTAAAAATTTTAAAACAGGCTAGGAAATCTGGGCAAAAGGGACCACACTTAACAAGGACCAGTGTGCATATTGTAAAGAAATAGGACACTTGACAAAGGGCTGTCCCAAGAAGACAAACAAGGTATCAAATATCCAAGCCCTGAGAAAAGGTAAAATTAAAGGGAGACGGGATTTGGATCCCCTTTCCAAGCCCAAGGTAATTCATGGACTACCCGAAGAACAGTGGACGTTGGTGTGGGCCGGCTATCCCACGAGTTTCAGGTTTCATCTCACCAGCCATCTGTGTTTTGCCTTTGGATGGTTTTTAGACCATGACCGCTGTGTGGAGATCATAAGTCAACTTTGTGGAGTCCACATTTGACCTACCTTGAGGGCAACTGTAGACTCATAGAATTCTCTTTTCCCCAGGAGTCGCATTATAGAAAAACGTCTGAGTCTTGCAAATGAGAATGTCTCTACGGAAGTAACATTGACTTCTTATCTGACCATCTTATAGCAGAAACAGGAACTGAGAATGTGCGAGAGTTTTAGAGAAGGGATAAATTCCATATTTAGCATTTTTTTGTTTTGTTTTGTTTTACATATATTTACCCTCTATTTACTGTATTCTTTTTTGTTTTCAAAAAAGGTCAAACTTGATGGGAGATGTCATTCTGTATATGTTTCTTATACTGGTTAATGAATAAAGCACTATTGGCCAATAGGAAAGGTAGATAGGAGGGACTAGGAGACAAAGAGGAAAGAGGAAGTAGTAAAGAGGAGCCAAGATGGAGCATTTGGAGAGAATAGATCCTCCAGCCTCCTCTCGCTGGTAAGACCACGTGGAAATACATAGAAATGGGTTAATAATTAAGATAGAGCTAGCCGATAAGAAACTAGTAACTTGCCAACAGAATTATATCATATACAGAGTCTCTGTGTTTTGATTGGGGCTGGCACGGCGGCGGAACAACACCAGGCGGCGGGCAGAAAAAACATACTCCTTACACAAACTGAATAAATATGCTTTAAATTTTCATTAATTTTGCTTTTGTATTTTGTCTCTTCTTTTTAAGAATAATATTACTGTGAATTTCTGTCTAAAATAGAACTCACACTATAGACTAGTCCGTCCTAGAACTTCATAGAGATCTGTCCATCTTGATTCCAGAGTGCCTGCATTGTAGTTTGCCTTGTCAACAGAGGAGTTAGTTCATTTACTTGGTTCACTTATGATGAATGACTGAGCCTGCTTGGTTAGTGTAGCCAGAAAACAGGTCCTGGTCCTAACTCCAGTAACAAAAGTTGGTACCCACCAAATGTAGTTATTCTGACTCAAAGTCCATTGTCTTCCAAATATGAGAAATATTACTTTTCCTTATCATTTAGTCTGTTATAACTCATCAAAGGCCTTGGAAGAGTTTTGTCTAAACTTGCTGATGGTGACATCCAGGTTCATAGAGATAAGATTTTTTTATATAGTTAAGTGTATTTCTTCCCATCATTCTAATGTCTCACTAAGTAAACTTGAATCTATGAATCCATGCATGGTGGCAGAGGCCTTTAGTAATGGTTCTTAGAAAGTGGATGTAGGCAAAGCACTTTTTTAATTTATTATTTTACATGTCGATCACAGTTCCTTCTCCCTCCCTCCCTCCCTCCCCTTCAGCCCTCCCTCCCCCTTCCCTCCCTTTTACCCTCTCTTCCCTCTCACATGCACTCTAAACACCCTCCCCTCCCATCCCCCCACCACAATTCCATAGGTAGGGGAATGCCATCCACTTGGGGTCATGTAGATGTGACAGGTCTTGTGAAGTAGGGACTAGGGCTTCTTTCCTGTCTCTAGAATAAGGCAGTTATCCCTCCATGGGGGATATGTTTGCAAATTCCTTTTGTGCACCAGGGATACATCCTGGCTCCACTGTCTGAGGTCTCTTAGACTGCTCAGTCCTTCGGGCTGAGACCCATATTCAGGGGGGGCCTGAGTCAGTCCCATGCTGGCTTCACAGCTATCAGTCTAGTGGCCATTAGCTGCTCCTTGTTCAGGTAAGCTGTCTATATGTGTTTCTGCCGCATGGTATTGTCCTCTCCATCTGCATCTGGGTTCTAGTTCAACTCAGTGTTTATGTGTGGGTGTTTGATCCTGTTTTCAACAGGCATTAGTTGAGGGATCCATGGAGAAGTTAGTTGTTGATCTCACTCTCTGGGAAGGGCATTTATGATAGTCTTTCCATGGAAGCTGAGATTGTTAGTTGGGAGCAGTCGTGTAGTTCTCTATACCTTTCTTTGTGTTCAATTTTATCTTAAAACCAATATTGGCTCCCTCATTTATGTTCTCTCTCTCTGTCTCTGTTTCTCTCTCTCTCTTTCCTATCTTCTGTTCCTATCCAGGCTATATCTTCCTGGTCACACATGTTTTCCTTTCCTCCCCCTCATTTTCTCCTACTTCTCTCTCCATTCACTACCCACCCCCCACTTCACCTGATCTCTGGGGGACTTGTCCCTTCCCAGATCTGTGAGGGACTTTATATGAATCTCTTAGAATATAGCTTGTATCCTAGTTCATCTGGTGATGTGAATTATAGGCTGGTGATCATTTGAAGGAGGGAAGGAGAGGGAACTGGGATCGACATGTAAAATAATAAATTAAATTAAAAAAATGCTTTGACTCCAAAATTTAACTTGAAGAACAAGTTTCTGGGGAAAAGGATTTCTATTTTTGTTTCCACAGAAAATGAAAAGATGTGGATTCCTTCCAGACTAATGTGGTTTTATCAAGCCAGTCCACCTGAAACAGAGTACAAGCTGATCCTACATTCAAAACAGCTAGACAAAACAGCCCTACAGACTACAGCTAGGATATCTGAATCTTCTTCGATTCCCCCAAGACAGCGCCCCTTACCAGCAGGAAGTAGTTTGGAAAGAACGACGCCCAAATTCCCAAATATTGTGTATAAATGTTTGTTTTCATTTAATTGGACTTTGTTATATAAAATTAAATAAATAAATAAATAAAAACTCATTGGAAAAAAAAAAAAGATGGCATTGTCCAAACACTGAGAAGGGACAACTTTAAGAAAAGAATTGTTTACTCAGTGAGTGGTCCTTTGTGGAAAAAGAAAACAAGAAACAAAGAGATTTCAGAGGAACAAAATCCAGGGGAGTTTCTGTGAGCCTGACCCTCATTAAAGGAAAATCTGCAAGATGTACCTTAGGCAAAAAAAACAAGATGACTTCTTCTTTTGTTTTGTTTTAAGCTATCAACTATTAAAAAGAAGATATCTGTGATGTTAATAAAAATGGGAGCAAAGCTAAGAGAATGTCAGCTTTTTAAAACAATATTAACAATAAAGTCTGGGGCTAGAGAGAAGGCTCAATGGTTAAGAGCAAAACTGGCTGCTCTTCCATAGGACCCAGGTCCAGTTCCCAGGGCCCACATGATGGCTCACAACAGTTTAACTCCACCTATCAGGAATGCAACACCCTCTTCTGGCCTCCACAGGTGCCTTCACACAAGGGCATGTGTTCACACATACACACAAGTATAAATCTGTAAAAGAAAAACCATGTCTAATTGCTGGAATTTAACAAACTATAAGATGGAAATGTCCTGCCGAGTATGCATGTTAAAATGACTGATCAGGAAATGCTACCTTGCTGTAAGAGTACATATGCCAGACTAATGTGAGAGCAGAAGAGGTCACTATCTGTGATGGAGAAAGGGAAGCAAGAAGGGGAGGGAGGGAAGGTTCGAGAAGGAGATGAATAAGAACAAAGGATACTAGCATGTATGTATAAAGATGCCATAATTTTGTCATACTGAATTAAAATTGTTTCAAAGTATACCATGAAAAAAAAAAAAAAAAAAAAAGAAAGTGGATGTAGGAATTTCAGGATTTTAAACAAGATGAAAGTGGTCTCTGGGGTATGGTGTTGGGACCACAGTCAAAGTTAGTCTGCGACTGCTTCATGACAGTGTCTATAACCTTGCCCAAAGCTTCGGTACTTCAGGGGCCATGGCTCAAGCAAATGTTAGCTAAGGTATTGACCCCACCTTATTTCCTATGCTTAATTTTAATGAATTTTGTTTAAATTATAAATAAAGTTATTTTCCATACCCATCTCTGTTCCCACTCCCTCCCATGTCTGCACCAACCACATCATCACTAGGGCAGGGACTAGGCCCATCTCCATGAGTCTAGGCTGAGGGAGTAACCCTCCATAGTGAATGGGCTCCTGAAGTCCTTTCATACGCCAGGAATTCATTCTGATTCCACTGCCAGAGTTCCCTCAGTCATTCCAAGCCTTCTAAATCGACACACTTTCAGGGTTTTTGGGTCAGTCATATTATGGTTTTCAACTATTAGACTGGGATACATGAGCTCCCCCTTGTTCTGTTTATTTGATTCTCCTACCTGGTCTTGACAACTGTACTTAACACTCATCTCTCTCTGCAACTGGATTTCATGAATTCCACTTAGTGCTTAGTTGTGGGTGTCTGCTTCATTTCTGTCACCTACTGGATTTAGGCTCTAGAATATCACATAAAGGTAGATATCATTCTCATTACAGGGAAGGGCATTTAAGGTAGCTTGTCCCTATTGCTTATATTATCATTTGCGATCATCCTTGTAGATCTCTGAAAAATTTCCTAGTGTCAGATTTCTCTCACAACATATTATGTCTCCATCTGGTATAGTACCTTGCTACACCAGACCCAGTGGAGACAGTATAGCAATGGCTGAGAGAAAACTCAATGGCTTCCTGTCCAGAGGTTAGCACCACAAGTGGTTACGCCTCCTGGGGAAAAGTGGTCCAGGTCCCTGCTTGTGTTTGTTTGACTGGCTGTTTGGAACGGGTGGTGGGTGTATTTTGTGCTATGATATCAATAATGCTTTTGATCATGGGTGTTTTGGCCTGTAGCTCCACTGTTAATTCAGAGAAGCCCAGAAAACACTGAGTCTCAGGAACTGAAAGAGATACAGACCAGCAATCAACATATAGATGTTGCTCTCTGTGCCCTTAGTTACAAATCCCATGGCACCAGCGTGACTCCAGATGATAGCCCAAGGTCAAATAAACAACCAGGGTTAAAGCTGTAGGGATCAGCACACAATATGACCCTGCCTATATTTAGCCCACCTGAAGCAAAGCTGCTGTGGAATTTACTACAAAAGTCTAACTTGAAATCTTAGGGCCCCTAAATCAATAATGGTACAAGAGTTCTTATCAATGCTGTTAAAAGTTATGAATCAGAGGCAATGACTACACCCTAAATTCAGTGAATCAAATCTCTGATATGCTGACCCAAAGCAGGCCAAAATAAACAGAGATTCCCAGCTACACTCTTGCTTAGATGTATTTATGATCACATGCTTCAAAGCAATTGTTGATATGTTTATGATATGTCTGTAAATCTTTAAACTGTGACCACAGATCTGTTCTTTGAACTTTCTGCATAAAAACTCAATGCTCTGAAGTAAAAGTTGCAGCAGTCGCAAACCTCCTCGTGTGTGTTTATGTTTGTTTGTCAAGCCAAAGCCATTGCTGACCTGTTCATCTGAGTCTTGGTCTCTTTGCAGACCCGTCACCCACTGAGAGGTCTGTTGCAGTATCACCTTTCTTGCTCTCCTATCTTCCTTCCAAAACTCAGTCTTCTTGATTCCTCTTGTTCTCTTTTCCCATCCTCTGCTCCCCTTCTCTTTCTCCTAACTCTACCTCTCCTCACCCCATTCTCCCAATTCTCTCGGGAGATCTTGTCCCTTTCCACAACTCTTGGGAGACAATGGCAGGCCATTTAAGGGTGAAGTCTGAACTGAGGTGAATCCAGGGGAGGGCCCCCCTTGACACCCTGAGGGCGGAACTTGGAAAGGTGAAAGCAAACACTGCTAGGATTGAATCAGCCTCTCTCCACCTGCAGCTCAATGTTAAGGCTAAAGCTTTACACAACCTGCCTACTCCATTCATCAAGGAACAGGTGCTGATGGTCTACAGGATGGCAGCTAAGGAAAACCTTGTAAACCACACCGCCTTCTAAAAGCGAACCCACCAACTCCTTAATCCTTCCTCCCCATATCATCCCTGGCAAGATGGAAGAAGCTGTACTTAAACCAACACCAGCATCCCCAGGGAGGCTGGGTTGTTAGGTAGAAACCCTACTGGCTTTTGTATCAATACAAATTGTTTAGAATGTATGGTAGCCCTGCTCCAAACCCTGCCCTCATGTTCTGTCTTTCCTGCTCATGTAGAACTGTAACTCAGGCTCCAGTAGTCAATCAGAGCTTCAAGCATAGCCACCAGTCATAGGGGGAGGGTACTATCCCAATCTTATATGCTGTGCCTTTGGTACACAGAAGCTTTGGGTGATTTCTCTCTTGCTCCCATTATCTCTCTTTTCTCTCCCTCTCTCTCTTCCTCTCCCTCTCTCCTTGCAGATTACATCAGAATGGCTAACCAGTTTGTCATTTATCTTGGGTCTAGTGAACTTAATAAGACCCCGGCTCCACAAAAAAAATTAATTTATTGAAATTAAGCAAAAGTATGAATGCTAAAATATTCACCAAATTGCGTGATTTGGGTTTTCTCTTCCATGGGTTTTTCCATATCATTTCATAACTAGATGGTAGACAAAGTATGTCAGATATGTACAGGGTTACAGAAACGGAAGAGAAAAATTATGGAATGTTCATTGCCAGGACCTATGTTAGGAATTTGAGAACATTCTGTAGTTCCTGCTACAGTTTTTCTTATAACTCAAGGGTTGAACATTCTTGGGAACAAGTGTGAACAGACACAACAACATTCACTGGCATCACATAATTCAAATTAAATCAATTCTTGAACCAAACATATTTTCACCTGTGAATATTTAATAATGTGAGCACTCATTCCTGTAATGCAAGTACTTAGGTTTTTAAAGTCTTAACAGTTTCCACCAATATGAATTGGTTTATGTAATACAAAGCAAAAGTGTAGGATTGGATTTAGAGAAATTAATCATCTCAATGAGGCATTCTATGTTGTTAAAGTAATATGTGAAAGGGCCCCCATTGCAGGGGCTCTGCTAAAGAGGCCTTAGGTGGAGAATGCCAGGTCCCAGCTAGATCTGCCTATCATTGCTGAAACAACCAGAATATCAGCCCAGTATCTGTCCATCCATCCCTTGTCTAGAGTCCTCTACTGGAGTTCTGGGCCCTTGACAGAGATCTGCCTGCCTCTGCAGCACCATGGTCTGGGGATTTGCTAGGACCATATGGGACCAGACAGAACACTGAATGTGGCTAAAGTTTCCCACCAAGCCACTGGAGGGCCTGCCATACCAACTCCCAGGCCTCCCCAACCCATCCTCCCCATCTTAGGATAGCATCCCCTCACTCACCATGTTGTGGCTTTGGTGTTCATCCATGTTCCACTCACAATTTACAACAGTAGCACTTCCAGAACAGCAATCAATCCACTGGCACTTGTTCTGCTATAACACCAAGGCTGTAGCAAGCATACAAGCCTAAAGTATGGCTACAGGAAGTGTTCTGCAATGCCTGTGACTGAAAGGTTAGCCTGGTTTTGGTGATTGGCTGGTGAAGCTTGAGCAACAAGGGCATTTACTTCCACAAGGGTGAGTGTGCTTAAAATCTCACCACAGCGTTCCTAGGCCCTGGCTTTTACTCAACAGGTAGACACCTGTAGAGACACAAATTTCAATATCACTTACTCCTGTCTAAAATAGATAACCCCATTCTCTTCCAGTGGTGTGTGTGAGATCATCATCTCCCTCCTCCACAAAATGTGCAGATGTTGCAGATACAATTATACAAAGCAGACAGGAATGATTTCCTTATTCAACACAGGAAATTTGCCCTGTATATTAAAAACTTGAGAGAGATTTTAGGGCATATGGTACAAAAGAAACGTTTGCTTTGTGTCATCTTGCTGCAGTCAGGGGAACTGTGTGTACATTTTATCTAGTAGTCATAGACAGTTCAGAAAACCATGAGAGAAGAGAAGGAGCCATATCAGAAAGAAGAAGATCTATCTTGCTCCTGTCAGATGCTTGGCTGATAGATCCAATGCATTGGGAGTTTTATTAATGAAATTATTGAGAAATGAATAATAATAAAAAGTGTTGTCTTTATGGTAATTTGAATACTCTGAGTGAATTGGGCTGGGAAGATGGCTTCTGTAAGCACTGTGGTGACCCAGCAGAGCTTCCTCAGGATACAGGTGAGAAAAATAGCTGCATTATTCAATGTTCTCTTCTTGTACAGGACTGTTTTCAGGTTTCTAAATCAGTGGAGCCATCATCCAGCCTTGAGTTTGGAGAAAGACTTATTTTCTTGTTTGAGATCTGGTTCCTGCTTTCTATTCTTTTCTTTCCTTTTTTCTGCTTGTCTGAAGCCCCAGTGACAACCAGGAAATAAGTGTTTTCAGTTCATCTGACCTAAATGGGAAACTACTGAACATAATTCCCCTTTTCTGTGCTGAAATCTCTCGCTAGTAGTTAGAACAGGGAATAATCACTCCACGTGATTGTGCAAGCTAGCTAGCCACCTTGTTTTCAGGAGAAAGGAGTAAGTGTGAGAAGAGAGCAGTGTTTGCTATCGGAGTGTAGGCCAGTGGGGTAGAAATGCATTTCTCTGCTGATCTGGAAAAGGTTTTGTCTGGGTTGAAAAGCCAGGCCAGGAATCATTGTGCTGCATGTATAAGGACAATGCATTCCTATAGGAGGTGGTCTTGTCATTCAGTCATCACTAGCCAATCAGGTTCTCCTCATGACCTGTCAGTCATAAAAGGTAAAGGGACCTTCCTGGTGCCATATTCAGGCTTTTCTCTGAAGGAGAGCTGGCACCTTTTTCTATGTGCTTTTATTCAATTGCTGCTGTAGGAAATTGATTAGAGATTGGGAGAGATCAGTAATCAAACTATGGTGAGTGAGTGGCTAATGTCCCAAGAATGGAGGACTATATTGTGCAATATATGAGCCATGTGGTGGGTCCTCCCAATATCTGAATGGGAACATGCAGACAGATTTTCCTTCATGTGGGTTTTCATGAGATCCATGCAACTCTCTCAGTCAACAATAGGAATCTGAATAAAACTTTGTGGGTTGAATATCCTCAGAGTATTGGGAGCAGGGAGTCCTGTGTAGAAACTTTTTAGTCATCTTCAATGAGCATTCTGTGCATCCTTGGAAAGACTGTCATGCTTGGAAACATTTGACAATTTATATTTTACTTTATGTGAAGTTATGGAAAAATAAAATAAAATAGGGATTATGGCAATATGGCAAGAAGGGGAAACTGGAAAGAACAAGAATTTCTTCCAGTAGATAACTTCCTGACTTCAGTGTACAAATCCCACAAACTATTTTCAGGACATAAAGAAAAAGAAAAGTTAACGTTGCAGGTGTGCTAATGAGTCTTGTCATCCTTGATGAACTTCCAAAAAAACTCTGTACTCTATGAAATGCTGTAACCTTAAAAACCATATGAACTGAAGTTAGTGGTCTCAAGCTTCCCTATTTATTTTCCCTTTTGGAAGTCCTTCACTATTGAAACTAGGTGCCTTAGTCTTACAATAGAGTGAGGTTCTATCCTGTTTGGTTCTTCCCAATTAAAAACATTTGCTTTTGCATTTGAGAATAACTTCACTGGACATTGATGAAACCTGGGAGGTACAAAGTTGGGGGCTCAACCAGGATTTCCCCCAGCCACCCAGGGTCCTTGACCCTGAAAGGTTGTGCTCCTGGCCAGGGTGTTAGTTCTAAGTCCATCAATTAGTGTGCTTGAATGTCTGTCTGTCAAAAAATGTTTTTTTTTTCTTGTCCAGCAGTGGACATCTCAATCTGTACAAAGGTTAATAGCACCTCAGTGGATGCACCAAAGGGGTCACCCCTGGAGAATTTGGGGGATACCTCAAAATCTTATCTGAGTGGGGATATATCAGAGGGTTTGATCAACCTGATATTTGAGTGTGAAGACTTGGTCAAGGACTGAGTCATCCTAAAGGATAGGTCACCTCTCATATGTGCAATGTTTGACATTACAGACCTTCCTTTGTAAATGGGGGAGTCCGTCCATCTGAATTTGAGAGGACTCAGTGTATGTAAGTCCCTGTGTTGGGTCCTCTGTCTGTGATGTTGATTTATGTGATATAGTTTTCCATTGTCTCTCCCCTATGGATGCTACCTCAGACAAAATTTAGCATAGGACTTACCTCCTCCTTCCTTATGTAAAAACAAATTATTTGGCCACATCTACTCCCTGGCCAGGAAATTACAGGCTGGTGGTAATGCAGAACACCAGAGTGAACAGCACCCGGCTCCTCCCGGTACAGAAGTCCTAAGCCATGCTCATCCAGGAGCAATGCTGGGTCACTGACGGCCTAGATGCATTGGGCCAGCTAGTAGGAAGTCAGAGGAGAGATAGAGGCAAATGACTGAAGCTGAACCTGGCCCATCCCTCCTCTCTTCAGGTGGCAGTGAGTGTGATTGGAGGGTCCACAGAGCAGCATGCAGATACAGGGATGGGGGTGAAAGTGGTGTGGTGGAGGATGAAGGGGTATTGGGGAGAAGAACTTTGGTGAAGATTGTTATGTCAACTTAAAAAATAAAACTAACAAAATAAATGGTAAATAGATGTGATGTCTATGTTCAGACTTGGTACAATCAGTGTGAAGCAAAGAAGACATAATAAGATAACAGTGGTCCAGTAGACAGGTCAAATGGGGCTGCAGATTTATAGGTCCACACAACTCACCAAAGCAGTACCGCAAACATGAGAAGCAGGTTCAGGTGTTACAAAAAAACTCCACTTTTCTGGACAATAATAGGTAGAACAGGACAAAGGATTGGCCAGATCCAGAAGAGTCGAAAAGAGATTAATATATATATGTATATATATATATATATATATATACATATATATATATTAATATATATATATGTATGTATGTATATATATATATACATATATATATATATGAATGAATGAAAATAACATCAGAGCTGGTGTACCCCACATAATTCGTAAAAGGAGGCAACAGTTAAGAGAGCAGAGGGTGCAGACAGTCTCAGGGGAAGGCGCCATAGTAAGAAGATACAGTCAGGATTTAAATAAATAAACAAGATATTCACTTCAGCACCTCTGAGTAAGAGTCACTGATAAGAAAAAAGAAAAAGATAAAAGGAGAGATTTCTCTATGATAGGGGTGTCTGAAAAAAATCAAAGAAAGAGAATAAAGGTAATGTAGATAGAGAGGATCAAAGAAAAGTCAAAGAAGGATCAGAGGAAGATGTAAACTGCTGTTTCCTCTCATATCTACAAATAATAAATTTAAAATTAGTAATTTGAGTTAAAAATTGACCATACTAGGTTGTTTAAAATTCCATTTATTTCTCTCAAGAAAAGTATATGTACCTGTTAAAAAAAGTTCTATCTGGGATTCCTGTTAGAAACCTAAGTTTTATTTCAAGAATAGAGTTAAAACAAAAATAGTTTAAACATTTTTGCTGTCTAATGCTAACAGCTCTTGCCCCAATCAGCAGGACATAATTACTTGTGGGTCAAGGTGGGATAGAACCTGAAAATAATGGGAGAGAAAGAAGGAATGAGACCAGGAAATGTTTATCAATTCTAACTTTAATTTTTTTTGTAACCAAGTCCATTTAAATGAAAACAAACTTTTTGGAATTTGAGCATCGTTCTTTCCAAACTAGTTCCTGCTGGTAAGGGGCAGTGTAATGGGGGATACTAAGATGATGCAGAAATCCTGGCTGTAGTCTGCAAGGCTGTTTTGTCCAGCTGTTTTGAATGTAGGATCACCAGGTACTCTGTTTCTGGCGGTCTGGCTTGAACAAACCACATTAGTCTGGAAGGACTCCACAGCTTTTCATTTTCTGTGGAAATAAAAATAGAAATCCTTTTCCCCAGTAACTTGTCCTTGAACTTAAATTTTGGAGGCAAAGCCTTTGTTTTTTAATTTATTTTTAATTTATTATTTTACATGTCGATCCCAGTTCCCTCTCCCTCCCTCCTTCCCTCTTTCTCTTTTACTCTCTGCCTTCTCACATCAACCCTAAGCACCCTCCCCTCCCCTCCCCCAACTCCAATTCCATATGTAGGGAAATGCCATCCAATTGAGATCATGTAGATCTGACAGGTCATTTGAAGTAGGGACTAGGGCTTCTCTCCTGTCTCTAGGTTAAGGCAGTTATCCCTCCATGGGGAATGTGTTCCCAAGGTCCTTTTGTGCACCAGGGATACATCCTGGCTCCACTGTCTGAGGTTCCTTAGACTGCTCAGTCTTTCTGGTTGAGACCCATATTCAAGGGGGCCTGAGTCAGTCCCATGCTGGCTTCCCAGGTATCAGTCTGGGTGCCCATTAACTCAACAAAGAGGAGTTTTTAAAGCAAAGCTGGGAGCTATTAGGGAAGGGGTAACTGTTCCGAATCTGGGGCTCTGGTAATCGTCCCAGGTTATAAATATCAGTCCATAAACGTCTGCTTATCTCAGTTCCTGGAGTCTGGTTCATCTCAGTTCTTGGGGTGAGTGGAACAGACTGCTTGTTAAGCAATTTTCTGTTTTACCAAGATAAGGCTCCATTAGAGTTTTAAGATATAAGTAATTCTAAAAGACAATGTGACTCAATGCTGGCTGTGACTCAAGTGCAGCGCCCAACATCTCCCCCTATTTTGTTATTTTTTCTGGAGGGTCTGTGGTTGGCTGCCACAATCGGGACACTGGGGATGGGCTTGTTACTATGAGATGAACGGGTAGGACCTCTGACTTAGGCTACATAGGGTGCATCTGCCTTCAGTACTCAAGTATATGGTCAAAAATCAGGCAAGAAACTCAGGCAAGAGGAGTGGGCTCCTGAGATAGGGGCCTTTGCTACTCATGTCATTGAGGGTCATACAGCCAAATAGGAGGGCCTGCATCCGATTTGTGACACAGTGATATTCCTGTCATTGAAATCTCCATATTTGAGGGAACCATGTCCTCTGTTGTTTGAGTTCTGTGAAATCAAGTAATAGTCTAGGGGGATCAGAACTGTCATTGTCACCATCCTGAACAAGTTCCTCGGAGGAGCACTTGTCCTTTTCCAAAACCTGATGGTAATGTAAAGAAATAGGTTTTTCAATCATGGAAACAATTTGAGTTTTGATCAATCAAGGTAATTTTGGAATGCCCTAGGCCCAAAAGTCATCAATAATCCCACAAATTGTCCCAGGAAAGAAGGAAGCAAGGTAGAAAGTCAAGGGGAGGTGGAAAACCAAATTTATACCAGGACTCGGCCTGTTCCCGCTGTCATTTACATCACTCAAGACTTTTCTGTACTCTATCTAAGCTGTCTTACACTAAGCCAATCTTACCAGCATTAAGCAACATTCCTCTTTGAGTGCTGCACAAATTCCTCCTTGTTGTAAATACAATAGGTTTAAGCCTTGCCTGTTCTAGAGAATGACCCCTGAGAGAGAGAGAGAGAGAGAGAGAGAGAGAGAGAGAGAGAGAGAGAGAGAGAGAGAGAGAGAGAGTATTTATGCTTCCAAGGTCTAAGGTCAAGTTTCCTCTGTTCCATGCATCTCACCAAATAGACTGGCAGTTACTGGGCCTCATCTTCTTCCTGCCAGAAAACACAAACATGATCTTGACCCCTCTCAACCCCATATTATGACAGGGTTGGGTTCTTTCCATAGTCTTGTGCATGGATCTTTCCATTTGACTTCAGTAAATATCTCTTGAGTTCCATCATATCAGAATTTGTCTGCCACAGATTGCTCATAGGTATCCACATTAAAAAATTTTAAATGAAGAGTGCATGATTTAATGTATCATGTGGAGACTTGGGACATGAATCCCTTTTCCTAATAAGTAGCATTTTTAAGGAGCTATTAGGATACTGCACAATTCTTTGTTCTTGAGTATTATAAGGAGTGCGTTATATGTTTAATTTTTTATTGGGCACAAAATGTTGAAATGCTTTACCAGTATATCCAGGACCATTGTCTGTCTTTATAATTTTTTGGAACTCCCATGTAAGCAAAACATTTTAAACAGTGACTTATCACATGCTTAATGGCTTCTCCAGTTTGTACGGTGGCCATTAAGAAGCCTGAATATGTATCGACTGTCACATGAACATAATTTAATCTGCCAAATTTTGCAATATGAATAACATCCATTTGGCATAAATGATTAGGAAGCAGGGCTGAGGATTTACTCCTGTATTAGTTACTGGTAAATATTATGGGCACACATCACATGCATGTTCCTGAAGCCTTTTCAATCACAAATATAGGGGAATTTCAGGGAGAGGTGGAGGGGATCACATGTCTTGCCTCGAGTAGTTTCTTTAACTAGATGGGAAGCCACAAGAAGTTTTTCTGCGGTTCAGAGTCATTGTTCCATCCACATTGGATGTCAGAAATCCATGCAATGGGAATGGGGTCTGGCAGTGCAAGAGCAACCCTCCTTAAAATGGCTAAATCCTTTTCTATCACCTTGAGTGTCTAATGGGAGTGTGGCCACAGAGAGAAATTTTCCTTGCTCCAGCTTACCTGTCCCTTGTCGTTTGTCCCAGCCCATTTTACATATCATTTGGAGAGCTTTGTCTCTTGGCAGAGTGCCTTGGGTAAGGGTTTGGGTAATAAGAACAACTCCCATCTCTTGCAAGAGGCCCCATGCCCACAATTTAGGGGAGAGGCCAGCCAGGACATAGGCCTGGAAGTAACCTGAATGGCCTTCAGCATCTCTCTACTTAAGCCAAACTGTTTCCTTATACTATTACTATTTTGATGATGAAAGCTGTGTGACTGCTGAGCTAATTCTACCTGAGATAAAGGGACTATCAGCTGACTCATTACTTTTACCAGTAGACCGGGAAGTTTGAATGAGCTCTTATATGACCTACAAAGCAAGGTGCCTTTCTTTGTTGAATGGCACTTTGAATTTGCTCAAACAGTAATTTAACCTGATTATTAGTTTCAATTTATGAAACCGTCTCTATAACTTGAAGAAATCTGAAAATATAATGACTATCAGTATATAAGTTAAACGAATCATTCATTAGAAGCGGAAAAACTATTGCAACAGCTTGTAACTCAACTATCTGAGCTGAAGCTGGATCTGTCTGTACTACATATTCTTTTCCCACCAATAAATAACATAAGCTGCTTTTCCATCAGAAAAACCATCAGGAGAAACTAACATAGCATTTTTTAAAACAGGATTACTCTTTACAATTTTAGGGAATAGAAAAGGATGTATTAGTACAAATTGTAACGTCTATAAACTGATTATCAAATTTTTCCAAAAACTGTCAAAAAGCTGATGGATCAAAAATTATAATTAATAAAAGCTTGAAAACTTAGGCCCTAAATCTATACAGAGAAGAAAATTTCTAATGATAAAAGAAAATTAAGTCCTTAAGTCAGTAGTGCCAGGGCTGACACCTGAGCCCACTGTCAGAAAAGGGGAGGTAACCACTTACCATCTAAGTAAACATTATTTTGCCTGTTAATTGCTGGTTGTAAAGGTTTTGAACTAACCATTAACTTACTATTTGGTATAGGGAACATGTATTATGCTTGGTTCTCTACCCAAATATCTCTTAGACAGAATTTTGTATCGTACAAGCTACTGCTTTAAAATAAGGATTTAACACTTTGACTGAGGAAAAAGGTAAATGCAACCATAACAATGGTCCCCTTTGCCATAAGACAGAAAGAATTCAGACTATGCTGTGTGGAAGTACATAAGCCTTGCATGGTTTTGCATAGTCAATATAGCATATCTGCTGATGCTGGATTGCATTCTCTGATTGTAAGAGAAATTTTCTATTCTCTTCAGTTAGCTGTTTAGGTGAATTGGGATCACTATCTCCTTTCAGGATATTGCTTAAAGGTTTCAAATCACGAGTAGGTGCTTTTTAAAAAAAGGACATAACCATTTTAATATATCCTAATAACTTCTGAAAATCATTCAATGATCATAAGCTATCTTTTCTAATTTTTAATCTTTGAGGCCCAATTTCTTTAGGATGTAACATAAGTCCAAAATTTTTTGTAAACTTTCTTCTTTGACCTATAAAGATTTCATTAGCTGACTGATGGGAGATGAAATTCTGTATATGTTTCTAATACAGGTTAATGAATAAAGCACTGTTGGCCAATAGGAAAGGAAGGTAGGAGGGACTAGGAGACAAGGATGAAATAGGAAGTAGGAAGTAGGGTCAGGATGGAGAGCCTGGAGAGAACAGAACTGCCATTACTCCGCTTTCAGTAAGACCAAGTGGAAATACATAAAAATGGGTTAATAATTAAGACAGAGCTAGCTGATAAGAAACTAGTAATGGGCCAACAGATTATATCAAATACAGAGTCTCTGTGTGCATTATTTGGGGCTGGCACCGCGGCAGGACAAGACCAGGCGTTGGGCGGAAAATCCCATACTCGTTACAAATGGTGCCCACATGGCTAATAAGAACTTCCACTTAAAATTTAACAGAAGCTTAAAAAAGGGTTTTAAAACAAAAGAACAGAGACAAGCAAGGTTTCTTGGTAGCAGCATTTTTCTCTTGTGAGAGACAAGCAGATTGTGCGGCTCCTCTAAAGGGAAGATTCCAGACTCGGCAAAAAACTGCACGGGTTTAAAAAAGCACTGCTAAAAATTCATTGGTGTGTATCAGAGCTGGCAATGGCAGTGATCATATCTCCAAGCTGGCAGCATGCAGACCAAGGCAGTGAGCACAGCTTTTATTGCTGGCGGTAAAATAGCCGTTGCCATCTTTTATAAACCCTGGCAGAAACAACAAAGACTTTCATTTTAGCAGTGTTGTTGTTTACCTGATAAAAGACTCGTGGCCAGAAAAAGTTAAAGATTTACAGTAAAGACAGATTCATATTAAGAAAAATCTCTAAAGGTTTACAGTGTATATTTTAAAAGATATGTAGGCTTGGGAGAGAAAAGAAATAAAATGATTTTAAAAAGAGAGTGGGGAGCTGGGTGTGGTGGCACACGCCTTTAATCCCAGCACTCAGGAGACAGAGGCAAGCAGATCTCTGTGATTTCAAAGTAAACCTTGTATGCAGAGTGAATTCCAGGACAGATAAGAGTTACACAGAGAAACCCTGTCTCAAGAAATAAAAAATAAAAAGTAAAAGAAACGGAGTAATAATAAAGCTACGTAAAGATGAAAAGCTCAGAGAGAATCTGTATACTGTATGACATTATATTGTCTTTGTATTGTTTGACTGCTGAGGAAACAACTGTTAAAACAAATGCTGCTGAATTAATTCAATTTATATATTTTAAAAATGCTTTGACTCCAAAATTTAAGTTCAAGGACAAGTTACTGGGGAAAAGGATTTCTATTTTTATTTCCACAGAAAATAAAAAGCTGTGGATTTCTTCCAGACTAATGTGGTTTGAGCAAGCCAGACCCCCTGAAAAAGAGTACCAGGTGATCCTACATTCAAAACAGGTGGACACAGAATCCTTGCAGGCTACAGCCAGGATTTCTACATCTTCTTAGGATCCCCGTGACAGCGCCCCCTATCAGCAGGAAGTAGTTTGGAAAGAACGATGCCCAAATTCCCAAATATTGTCTATAAGTGTTTGTTTTCATTTAAATGGACGTGGTTATAAATGGTTAATGATCACAACCCATCTCTTTTTAAAGGTAAAAAGGGAATTATGGTATAGCTATGAATACTTTATTTTCAAATGGATTTTCATTTATTGATATAAACTTAAGGTCAATTTTGTAATTAAGTATATGTCTCCTCTTGTTTAGATATTGTGTTTATATAACTCATTTAGATATGTAATTTGTAATTTAGTACCGATTTTAGATAGTTACCTAGCTAAAAAGTTATAGCTAGGTGAGTTAGGTTTTCTAGATATATAGAGATGTATTTGAGAACAGATCATAGATATTACCTATGATAGTCAGATATTATAGTTAAGTTAGTTAAGATTTCTAGATATACAGATGTATTTGAGATGGATAGGAATTCTTCAAACCTTTCAAAGACCTACAGAATATGGCAATTAAAATGATTTAGGGTTTTTCTTGACATTGAGACATAAATGCTCCTGGCAACACCACCCGAGTCAAAAAGGAAGATGAAGATAAACATTGAAGAAACTCGTTAGGGAGTTTACTTCTAATATAGCAAGATTAGTCATTTGGACAAGATACTGCTCTTGTCTGGACTGTTTGACTTTATGCTGTATAAATTCGACGTGCAGGACCCACAGAAAAGTGACTGCTGATTCAAGATGGATATTGGTATAGAGTTCCTGCTTCATGGAAGAGTCTGCCAGACAGTCTACAGGACACAGAGAAAAATGACTGACAAACTGCCAGTACAAGAAGACAGTTTAAAGTTTTCTACTTTGCTGAAGAGTCTGCCAGACACACTATGGCATATGGGCTGAAGATGGAAGATTACAGAAGAACTTCAGGTGACTGGCCAGACAGTGAGATGTCTATGTCATTTCTAGAGTTTATATACTATCCTTCTGTGGTCTTTGAAGGAGTTGAAGACAGATAGTTATGGTTATTGTTTTCCTTAGTATTCAATGATATAGGACTTTAGACTCACAAGATAAAATAGATGATAGAATATTTTATTCAAATCTTACTAAATGTTAATGGACTAAATATTGTTAACTGTGATTCTTACTTGATAACTGTTGTGTGACATATTTTGCTATGTTAAGGCTAAAACCCTTATTTTTATTTAGACAGAAAAGAGGAGATGATGGGAGATGTCATTCTGTATATGTTTCTCATACTGGTTAATGAATAAAACACTGTTGGCCAATAGGAAAGGAAGATAGGAGGGACAAGGAGACAAGGGGGAAATAGGAAGTAGGAAGGCGGGTCAGGATGGAGAGCCTGGAGAGAACAGAACTGCCATTCCTCCACTCTCGGTAAGATCACGTGGAAATACATAGAAATGGGTTAATAATTAAGACAGAGCTAGCCAATAAGAAACTAGTAATGGGCCAACAGATTATGTCAAATACAGAGTCTCGGTGTGAATTATTTGGGGCTATCTCGGTGGTGGGACAAGACCAGCAGAGGCAGGCAGAAAACCTGTACACCTTACAGGTGACCAGGTCTCATTTACATTTTCACTGACACCTTTCTAGGTGGGGCTAACAGGGTCTGCAGTTCCCTGAGGCTTATTCTTAATTGTTGACAAGGTCTCATTTGCATTTTCATTGACACCTCTCCAGGTGGGGCCTAAAAGTTTCCTGAGCCCTCCCTTCCATAGCTTTTCTCAAATCTTACATTAACCTCCAGCTGTAACAGCTAGATAACAGGAGACATGCTTTCTAATGCAAAATGCTAATGCTCTATTGGCTCCTTCAGCCTTGAAAGCACCCTAACAGGTCCTTGGAACCTGAGATGACTAAACACCCTTTTTTTTGCTTCCCCTACCTCCATCTGGTGCCAGGATATATAAGCTAGCCTAGTAAAGTAAGATATATAATATAAAGCCTTCTTAATATGAAGAGTGCTGTGTTATTAACCTCAACATCCTCCACAGTTTCTCGGGCTTCTACAGCTGTGAAGGCGCCGCAAAGTTTCCCTGTGTTTCCTGCTGTCCTGGGACTGTATCAGTAAACTGCACTGGCCAATTCCTTCCTAATTATTAATATTAGTCTTGTTGATGTTTTCTAGTAGATTTTTCCAATTAATTGTTTAATATTTATTTATTTATTCATATATTTATTTATTTTGGAGTTTGACACAGAATTTCTGTTTGTGGCCTTGCTGTCCTGGAACTTACTCTGTAGAGCAGGCTGTCCTCAAACTCACAGATGTCCACTTGTGTCTATTTCCTGAGTGCTGGACTGAAAGGCGACAGTTAGACACAAAATTTATTGTCGCTTATCCATGTCACCAATAGATGACACAGGTTTCTTCTTACAGTATAAAGGTTTAATCTCTCTTTCTTCCTCCCCACAATGTGCAGAGCTAGCACAGACCATTACTAAATGCAGACTGAAATGATTCTCTTCTTTCACATATTGAAGGCTTCCCAGAATATTAAAAATCAAGAGAAACATTTTAGGTCACAAAAGATGATGTTTTTACTGTGTCATCCTGCTGAGGTCAAGATACCTGAGGGTGCTTTTTACCTGGATGTCAGAGTCCCCAAAAACAACCATGATAGAAATGCAGGTGCCATCTCACAAACAAGATGATACATCTTTTTCCTGAGAGATGTCTGGGTGATAGGACCATTGGATTGTGGTTTCATTCCTGAAGTTCATGTCAAATTCTTGAGATATTTAGCATATGGGAGGTGCACTAGAATGTGACAGAATGTTGGATCATAAATGTTGCCTGGCAACCCTACTTACATTCAATATCCTGGTATCATGGGTCAAGAACCAGAGAGCAGCTTCGCTGTTGTATTATCATGGGACGTTACAATCTCTGAAGATGACATATTCCAAAAACTTTTGATGACAGCATTTGATTCCGCTAACCAAGTCATAGCCAAATCTCTGGAAGTTTGCCTACAGCTATTACTGGTTACCCAATTAAAGATTACCTATTATCAGAGAATATATACAGTCTGTGGAGAAACAGTTCAAAGACTTCTGCTGCAAACATATTTTCAGCTGATATGAAAATTTTAGCTACTACTGCTATGCCAGGTATGGGCCCATCATCTCAGGTCCTGCCTCAGCACAACAGAGATTCAGGCACTGGTGATGATGTCAGACCAACATAATACATCAGGCAAGAAAGTATAAGTATCTGATCATTAACTTATGGAATTTTAAAAATCTGTGCTGACAGCATACTTTATCATGTCTGCCCCCCAGGAATTGATGATACAAAAATGTTCAACTACTTACATATTTAAACATGTAATTTTTGAATTGTTTCTTGATAGAAAATGTTAACCATGAAGTTTGGGGACACCTTGTGTGACTCAAGTGAGACAGACGATCTAACTATCTGATTGTTTCATTATTCAAGTCTGTCTTCTTCTACTCAAGACAGTATGAATATCTGATCATTAACTTATGGAATTATTAAAAATCAAATTCTGTGATGACAGCATACTTTATCATGTCTGCCATGTCTATCCAGGGATTTATGATACAAAAAGTTCCACTACTTACATATGTAAAGATGTAATTATTAAATTGTTTCATTATATAATCTATGAACCCTGAAGTTTGGTGCCACCTTGTGTGAATCAAGTGTGACAGACGATCTAACTATCTGGTTATTTCATTCTTCAAATCTGTCTTTTTCTAGTCCAGGAAGAGTGGAGTCTGGACCCACCTTGGTGGTGTTAATTGTCTCTTGGGATTTCATTATTTATTTATTTAAATCAATGTTGATATCATTTTGTTAACTCTCTAGGGGTGACTTATGAGAAATTATCTCATTATTCATTCACTTATTTTTTCAAGTCTATGATTAAAAACTCAATGACCTCTTCAGTTCTGAGCAATCTTGTAGGAGTCACGTATAAAACACCATCCCCTTGTTGAATTTTTATTCATTTAATTATGAAAATCTATCATTATGTATTCAGGGATCACTGTAGATTTGAGCCTCCTTATGGAAGTCAATCATGCCAGACCATCACATCATCTAATACACTTACTTACTGAACTGTAAAATAAGAAAAGAAATACAAATTCATCATTTATTTAACGTATTTGAAATAAAGATGA
This sequence comes from Phodopus roborovskii, assembly GCF_943737965.1. Taxonomy (NCBI): domain Eukaryota; kingdom Metazoa; phylum Chordata; class Mammalia; order Rodentia; family Cricetidae; genus Phodopus; species Phodopus roborovskii. Next base: position 97,673 of record NW_026125774.1, on the reverse strand, counting down.
TGTTATGGACCATACGTCCCTTTTGGAGTCAGATGTTGGGGGGCTTGATGATGAAACATCATCTCATTACTTGATTATGTAGCTATTTAAATAGATCATTACATCAGCCATAGATTTACTACTTTGGTGCCATCTTGTCACTGTTATTATAAACACCCACTGATTCTAATTGTCAATTTATTCCAGGAAGAGGTCAGTCGGACTCCTCCATGTGAAATTTAAGTATGCACCACCATGTCATTATTCAATAATTTTTCAATATATAATAATTGTTTAAATCGATGAAGATGTGGTCCTTCACGACTGAGGTCTGGTCATTCCTCCCTGCGAGTTAATCGTGTGGCATTATTTACTTATCTAAGTATTACTGCCATGACAGTCACTGGAGTTTGGTTCCATCTTAAGCAAGTTAAGTGTGCAGAAGTATCCAATGATTTACTGATTTGATTATATAAATATATATATATATATATATATATATATATATATATATAATGATGGCGCCAACAATTATAGGTTGGGCTGCTGTGCAATTGACACAGTAGGAGATTGGTCCCAGAAGCAGTGCCCAGAGAATGAGGGACACTGGGATATCCAGTGATTACTGATTACATAATAGATTTTTAATGTTCGAGTGATTAAAAGATTTAAAAAACTTTATTGTTTCGCATCAACAGTTTCTGAGAGGTTGCAACAAAACTGACCCAAGAAGGACACACTCAACTCCAGTTTAAAAAAATTGAGTAACTTAATAATCTCATGATCAGAGAATCTTATCTAATGTACTCTGTTCGGCTGAAAACATGACACACCACCAACACTAACTAACTCTAAATATCCATATCATAAAGTGGGGTACAGACCTTAAGAGAGAATTAGCAATTGAGGAATCAAAAATGACTGAAAGAAACGTAAGACAGTGCTCAAAATCCTTAGTCATCAGCCAAATGTAAATCAAAACAACTCTGAAAAACCATGTGAACAAGCTGTTCTAAAGGAAGGAGAATGAAGAGAATTTCATTTTCTTTTCAGTAAATAGAAAAGGATTATGGTAGAGGCGATTAATGGTACTGTTTCCACCCTGGAAATGAGAAAATTGAAGCATAGAACATAGGTTTAAATACTCATCAATGTACTTGAATGGCAGAATGATGCTTTCATTTTCATGCTCATATCACTATAGGCATGTTGTGAGCTTGAGAGACTGGTAAATATGTATAACTCAAAAGAAGAGCCCTGCTTTGTTTTTGTGAGGAAATCAGCGAGGCTGTGAGGTTAGTCCATTGGTGGGTATGTAACTTTAGCACGTGGGAGGGGCACTAGAATGGGACAGAATATTGGATCATAAATGTTGCCTGACAACCCTGCTTGCCTCCTGGTATCATGGGCCAAGAACCAGACAGCAGCTTCGATAAACTGTGGGACATTACAATCTCCCAAGGTAACTATCTCCTAAAACTTTTGATTACAGCATTTGATTCCCCTAAGCAAGTCATAGAATAATGTCTGGAAATTGGCCTACAGCTATTACTGGTTACCCAATTCAAGATTACCTAATATCAGAGAACATAGTTGGTGGAGAAACAGTTCAAAGCCCCGTGTTTATGAAAGCTCTCTCTCCTAAGAAGTAAAACTATGGATTATAAGATAATAAGACTCACAATTATTCATCAAAAGTTGAGTTTTCCGTTGTTAAATTCTTTCAGGAAGGTGATAATCCATTTGTTAGAGTAGACTTAGTGATTATTGGAATGCAGTTCATCTCCCCTGAGGCAGCTTTCCCACATCAAATATGGGGTATCTTCTAAAACCCTGCATGCACAATGACATTTCAGCATTTACACGTTTTACTTCTCAAGTCTGCGATTAAATAAGGGATGAACCGGGGAGTTTCACACAGTCTTGTGGGAGGCAGGTAAAAGACAACTTGTGTCGAGTATGGCAGACCATATCCTTTTCTGATCATGTTATTATTTAGTTATTAAAATAGGACATTAGATAATCCATGATCAGTGGATTATTGTTCCACGATGTGGGAGTCACGTATTTTAGACCATCTAAATATTAATTATATAATTAAGTTAATTAAGTAATTAAATTAATGATGACAAGCATTGTTCACGAGTCTGGTTTGGAGCCACCTTATGAAAGTGGATGATGTTACATCAACTCTTTATTTGATTATTTGTAATTAGTTGTATAATTATGTAAACCAATAACCCTCTATTCCATGAAGAGTCCTGTGAAGCTCCCTCTTGGGAGTTAATATGCAATGTCATCACATTTTACGATGAATTTTTTCAATTGATGATGATGACATCCTTCATGATTGGAGTCTGGACATGCTTCCCTGCCAGTTAAATGCTACCTCACCTCTCTATTGTGATGGTTAGCTGTTACTGACTTATGATTAGGGAGAAAATGCCTGTTAGGGACCAGGTTGGGAAGGTTGTAGAAATGGAAACGGCAGTTTCTGAATGATCAGTGAATCACCCAGATACACGTGTTGCTGGATGATTGAGTCCAGAAGATTCCATGGCGCCCTCCGAGAAATACAAGGACTTCACCGAAGCAGGCACGGTTTTCTGGGTGTTTGCTCCCTGCTCTTCCTCCACATCTTCACCTTGGTGGTGATCATTTAATTAATATATTTAAAATAAAGGTAATGTTATGGACCATAAGTGCCTTTTGGAGTCAGATTTTGGGAGTTGATGTTGCAACATCATCTCATTACTTCATCATTTAGCTATGTAAATAAATCATTTCATCTTCGATAGGTTTAAGACTTTGGTGCCACCTCGTAAGTGTTAATATAAAATGCCAACTAATTGATTGTCTTTTTAAATTTTTAAATACATCATTATTCCAGGAAGAGATCGGTCTGACTACACCATGTGGGATTTAAGTATGCACCACCATGTCATTTTTCAATAATTTTTCATTATATATTAATTATTTAAATCGATGAAGATGTTGTTCTTTATGACTGGAGTCTAGCCCTTCCTCCCTGGGAGTTAATCGCGTGGCATTATTTACTTTTCTAAGTACCACTTCCTTGAAAATCACTGGAGTTTCATTCCATCGTATGAAAGTTAAGTATGCAAGTCTATCCAATTATTAACTTATTTGATTGCATAAGTAATGATGGTGTCATCCGTCATTTGAGTGCTGTGTGGTGATTGACACAGCAGGAGACCGGTACCAGAAGCAGTGCCCAGAGAATGAAGGACACTGCATTATCCAGTGATAACTGATTATGTAATCATAGAATTTTAACTATGGAATGATTACACGATTTAAAATAACTGTGCTGGTTCGCATCATCCGTTTCTGAGAGCTTGCTACAGAACTGACCCATGAAGGACACAGTCACCACCGATTTTAGAAATGGAATAATTGAATAATCTCCTGATTAGGGAATCTCATCAAATGAACTCTGTCTGGCTGATAACATGACACACCATCAATAATAAATAACTCTAAATAACCATATTAGAAAGCATGGTACAGGACTTAATAGAGAACAGTCAATTGAGGAATCCAAAATGACTGAAATAAACATAATACAGGGCTCCAAATCCTTAGTCATCAGCCAAATGCAAATGCAAACAACTCTGGGAAAATATGGGATCAAGCTCCTCTAAAGTTAAGAGACTGAAGAGGAGTTTATTTCCAATAAAGAGAAAAGTATCATGTTAGATGTGATTAATTTTATTGTTTCCATCTAGAAATGAGAAAATTGAAGCATAGAAAACAGGTCTAAAATACTCATAAATGTACTTGAATGGCATAATGATGCTTTTGTTTTCATGCTTTTGTCACTATAGTCATGTGGTAGCTTGAGAGACTGGTAAATACGTAGAACTGAAAAGAAAGAGCCCTGCTTTGTTTTTGTGAGAAAATCAGTGAGGCTGTAAGGTTAGTTCATCGGTGGGTATGCTCTTTTTAGCATGTGGGAGGGGCACTAGAATGTGACAGAATGTTGGTTCATAAATGTTGCCTGGCAACCCTGCTTGCATTCTGTATCCTGGTAGCATGGGCCAAGGACGAGAGAGCAGCTTCGAGAAAGAGTTATCATGGGACATTAGAGTCTCCCAAGATAACTATCTCCAAAATCTTTCAATGACAGCATTTGATTCGCCTAACCAAGTCACAGCCAAATCTCTGGAAGTTTGCCTACAGGTTTTACCGGCTACCAAATTCAAGATTACCTAATCATGAGAGAACATCGTCTGTGGACAAACAGTTCAAGGTCTTATGTTTATGAATTCTCTCTCCTAACAATTAATATTATGGACACAATCATTTTTCATTATATATTCATTATTTGAGTCGATGAAGATGTTGTTCTTCTTGACTGGACTAGGGCCAATCCTCCATGGGAGTTAATGACGTGGCAGTATTTAATCATCTAAGTACTCCTTCCTTGACAATCACTGGAGTTTGGTTCCATCTTATGAAAGTTAAGTATGGAGGACCATCCCATTATTAACTTAGTTGATTGCGTAAGTAATGATGGTGTCATCTGTCATGTGGCTGCTGTGGGATTGACACAGCAGCAGATCGGTACCAGAAGCAGTGCCCAGAGAATGGGGGACACTGCCTCATACAGTGATTACTGATTACGTAGTAGTACATTTTTAACAATCGAATGATTACACGATTTTAAATAAAAACTGTACTGTTTCACATCATCAGTTACTGCGAGGTTGCAACGGAACTGACCCATGAAGGACACAGTAACAACCAATTTTAAAAACGGAATAACTGTATAATCTCCTGATCAGGGAATCTCATCTCACGAACTCTGTCGGGCTGACAACATGACACACCACCAACAATAAATAACTCTAAATAACCATATTAGAAAGCGGGATACAGGACTTAATAGAGAACAGTCAATTGAGGAATCCAAAATGACTGAAATAAACATAATACAGGGCTCCAAATCCTTAGTCATCAGCCAAATGCAAATGCAAACAACTCTGGGAAAATATGGGATCAAGCTCCTCTAAAGTTAAGAGACTGAAGAGGAGTTTATTTCCAATAAAGAGAAAAGTATCATGTTAGATGTGATTAATTTTATTGTTTCCATCTAGAAATGAGAAAATTGAAGCATAGAAAACAGGTCTAAAATACTCATAAATGTACTTGAATGGCATAATGATGCTTTTGTTTTCATGCTTTTGTCACTATAGTCATGTGGTAGCTTGAGAGACTGGTAAATATGTAGAACTCAAAAGAAAGAGCCCTGCTTTGTTTTTGTGAGAAAATCAGTGAGGCTGTAAGGTTAGTTCATCGGTGGGTATGCTCTTTTTAGCATGTGGGAGGGGCACTAGTTGTGACAGAATGTTGGTTCATAAATGTTGCCTGGCAACCCTGCTTGCATTCTGTATCCTGATATCATGGGCCAAGGGCCAGAGAGCATCATCAAGAAAGTGTTATCATGGGACATTACAGTGTCCCAAGATAAAGATCTCCTAAAACTATTTATGACAGCATGTGATTTGCCTAAACAAGTCATAGCCAAATCTCTGGAAGTTTGCCTACAACTTTTACTGGTTACCAAATTCAAGATTACCTAATTATCAGAGAACATAGTCTGTGGATAAACAGTTCCAAGGCTTCTGTTTATGGATAATCTCTCTCCTAAGAAGTACAACTATGGAACAAAAGATAATAAGACTCACAATTATTCATCAAAAGGTGAGTTTTCCATTGTTTACTTCCTTCAAGAAGGTGATAATCCATTTGTTCGATTAGACTTAGTGATTATTGGATTTCAGTTGATCTCTTTTGAGGCAGCTGTCCAACATTAAATATGTGCTATCTTCTAAAAACCCTGCATACAAAATGACATTTCAGCATTTAAACATTTTATTACTCAACTCTGAGATTAAATAAGGGATGAACCTGGGAGTTTCACACAATGATATGGGATTCAACTGAGAGCCAATTGTGTCGAGTATGGCAGACCATTTCATCCTCTAATTATGTTGCTATTTGATTATTAAAATACGACATTAGATAATCCATGATCAGTGCATTGTGATTCCATGATATGGCAGGCAATTATTATAGACCATCTAATTATGAATTACATAGCTAAAATATTTAAATTAATCACAACAGCATCGTTCTCGAGTCTGGTATGGAGCCACCTTAGGGTACTGGATGATGCTACATGAACTCATTATTTGATTATTTAAATATATAAAACAATGTTTATATCATCCATAACACCTGGAATTTTGGAGCCAGAGATCATCTAATTACAGAATTAAAGTATAAAAATTGACAATTTGTGTTAATACCCCAGATAATGTAAATATCTCTATAGTTATGTAAACCAAAAATCCTCCATTAACTTCACAAAAGCTCCCTCTTGTGGAGTTAATGTGCAATATCATCACATTTTAGGATTCATTGTTACAGTTGATGATGTTGGCATTCTTCATGACTACAGTCTGGCCATGCTTCCCTGCCAGTTAAGTGCTACATCACCACTTTATTGAGACAGTTAGCTATTACTGACTTATTAATTCTTTCAATTATTTAAATGACAGTCATTGCCATCACTGATTACCATTAGGATGCAAATATCTGTCAGGGACAAAGTTAGGAAAGTTGTAGACATGGGCAGAGCATTTTCTGAATGATCTATGCATCTCCTAGGGGACTAGGGATACTAAATGATTGAGTTCAGAAGATTGCATGGTGCCCTCCGAGAAATACCAGGTCTTCACCAAGGTCGGCATGGTGGACTGGGTGTTGACTACCTGCTCTTCCTACACATCTTCATTCACATCAGTTGTGATCTATGATGATAAGAATTAGTGGCACAAGGAGATCGGCACCATCACCGAGACCTCGCGAAAGGATGACGACCCAGAACCCGGAATGGGCCAATTACCTCAGTTCCTACAGCAACACAATAGAGATTCAGGCACTGGTGAGTATACCAGGCAAACAGAATTCACCAGGCAAGACAGTATGATTATCTGAAGATTAACTTATGGAATTTTAAAATTCCCTGACTACACCATACTTTTTCATATCTGGCCAGTCTTCCCATGAATTGATGATACAAAAAGGTCAACGACTTACTACTTTAAAGATGTAATTATTAAATTGTTTCATTATATAATCTGTGAACTCTGAAGTTTGGGGCCACCTTGTGTGACTCAAGCGTGACAGATGATCAAACTATATGATTATTTCACTGTTCAAATCTGTCTTTTTCTTCTCCAGGAAGAGTGGAGTCTGGATCCATCATGTTGGTGTTAAATTGTCTCTTGTGATTTCATTATTTATTGATTTATTTAAATCAATGTTGATATCATTTGTTATCTCTCCAGGGGTGAATTATGAGAAATTATGTATTTATTCATTCATTTTTTATTCAAATCTATGATTAAGAACTCAATGTCTTTTCAGTATTGAGCAATCTTTTAGGCTTTATGAATAAAACACTATCCACTTGTTTAGTATTTACTCATTTGATTATGAAAATCTGTCAGCATGTATTCAGTGATCACTGGAGTTTTGAGGCTCCTCATGGAGTCCATCTTGCCAGACCATCACATTATCTAATACTATAATTACTCATTTATCTGAGGAAGTAGGAAATTAAATATTAATTCATCATTTAATTAACGTATTTAAATACAGGTAATGTTCTAGACCGTAAGTCCCTTTTGGACTTTGGATCTCTTCAGTTTTGATCAATATTGTAGGAGTCACGTACAAAACACCATCCACTTGTTTAATTTTTATTCATTTAATTATGAAGATCTGTCATTTTTTATTCAGTGATCACTCGAGTTTTGAATCGCTTTGTGGGAGTCAGTCATTCCAGACCATCACATCATCAAATACTACACTTACTTATTTAACTGTAAAATAGGGAAAATAAATAATAATTCATCATTTAGTTAATGTGTTTAAGGTATAGATGATGTTATGGACCATAAGTCCCTTCTGGAGTCAGATTTGGGAGTTGATGATGTAACACCATTTCATTTCTTGATTATTTAGCTATTTCAATAGATCCTTTCATCAGCCATAGTTTTACGAATTTGGTGCCATCATGTCAGAGTCAATATAAAACGTCTACTAATTAATTATCAATTTAATTTTTAAATAAATCATGATTCCAGCAAGAAATCAGTCTGACTTCTCCATGTGGGCTTTAAGTATGCACCACCATGTCATTATTCAATTATTCTTCATTATATCTTAATTATTTAAATCTATGACTATTTCCTTTTCATGCTTATATAACTATAGGTTTGTTGTAGCTTGAGAGACTGGTAAATATGTATAACTCAAAAAAGAGCCCTGCATCGTTTTTGCGAGAAAATCAGTGAGGCTATAAATTTAGTCCATCATTGGGTATGCTAATTTTAGCATGTGGGAGGTGAACTAGAAAGTGACAGAATGTTGGATCATAAAGATTGCCTGGCAACAATGCTTGCATTCTGTATCCTGGTATCATGGGCCAAATACCAGAGAGCAGCTTCGATAAAGTGTTATCATTGGACATGAAAAGCTTCCAAGATAACTATCTCCTAAAACGTTTAATGTCAGCAACTCATTACCCTAACCAAGTCATAGCCAAATCTCTGGAAGCTTGCCTACAGCTATTACTGGTTACCCAATTCAAGATTACCTGATATCGGAGAATATAATCTGTGGAAAAACTGGTCAAAGACTTCTGTATATGAATGTTCTCTCTCCTAAGAAGTAACTATGGTTTAAAAGATAATGAGACTCACAATTATTCATCAAAAGTTGAGCTTTCCATTGTTAACTTCCTTCAAGAAGGCGAAAATCCATTTGTAAGTGTAGGGTTAGGGATCGTTAAAGATCTATTATTATGTGATCAATAATCAATTAATATCCCAGTGTCTCTCATTCTCTGTGCACTGCTTTTGATACCAATCTCCTATATGTGTCAATCACACAGCAGCCAAACCCATAATGGATGGTACCTGCATTATATAGGTAATCAAATAAGTAAATAATTTGAAAGTCATGCATACTCAACTTTCATAGGATGGAACCAAACTCCAGTGATTGTCCAGGAGTAATACTTAGATAATTAAATATGCCACACATTTAACACCCAGGGAGGAATGGACAGACTCCAGTAATGAAGGACATCATTTTCATTGATTTTAATAATTAATATAAAATGAAAAATATTTGAATGATGACATGGTAGTGCATAATTAAATCCCACATGGAGAAGTCAGACTGTTCTCTTCCTGGAATAATTATGTATATAAAAACTTAAATTGCTAATTAATTAGTTGGAGTTTTATATTAACTCTGACAAGATGGCACCAACCTCGTAAAACTATTTCTGATGCAATGGTCTATTTAAATAGCTAAATAGTCAAGTACTGAGATGATGTCACATCATCAACTCCAAAAATCTGACTCCAAACTATCTTACGGTCCAAAACATCACCTTTATTTTAAATATGTTAATTAAATGATGAATTAAGATTTAATTTCCTAATTTCACAGTTAAGTAAGTTTAGTATTACATGTTGTGTTGGTCTGGCATGATTGACTCCCATAAGGAGCCCCAAATCTCATGTGATCCCTGCATAAATAATGACAGATTTTAATAATTAAATGTAAAAATTAAACAAGTGGATGTTTTATATGTGACTTCTACAAGATTGCTCAAACCTGAAGAGATCATTGAGTTTTTAACCATAGATTTGAACAAAAAAAATGAATGAATGAGATAATTCCTCGTAATTCAGTCCTAGAGAGATAACAAATGATATCCCCATTTATTAAATAAATAAATAATGAAATAACAAGAGACAATTAAGACCAACAAGGTGGTTCCAGACTCCACTCTTCCTGGAGTAGTAAAAGACAGATTTGAATAATGAAATAATCAGATAGTTAAATCATGTGTCACAATTGAGTCACACAAGGTGGCACCAAACTTCAGGGTTCACAGATTATATAATGAAACAATTTAATAATAACAATTTTAAATATGTAAGTAGTTGAACTTTTTGTATCATCAATTCCTGGGCAGATATGGGAGACATGATAAACTATGCTGTCATCACGGGTTTTTAGAATTCCATAAGTTAATAATCAGATAACCATACTGTCTTGCCTGGTGAACACTGTCAGCCTGACATCATCCCCAGTGCCTGAATCTCTGTTGGGGTGTGGCAGTACCTGAGATGATGGGCCTATACCTGGCATAGCAGTAGTTGCTAAAATGTTGCTATCAGCTATAAAGATGGCTGCAGGAAAGGCATCACCCGCAGAGCTGAGAGAGAGATGTTCTTTCATGTTCTGAGTCGTCATCCTTTTGCCAGGTCTTGGTGATGGTGCCGACCTCCTAGTGCCACTCCTTCTTCTCATGGTAGATCTCAACCGATGTGAAGATGTGGAGGAAGAGTAGGTAGTCAACACCCAGGCCACCGTGCCGGCCTTGGTGAAGTCCTTGTACTTCTCAGAGGGCACCGTGCAACCTTCTGGACTCAATCATCCAGCATCCTTAGTAATCGGGGTGATGCATAGATCATTCAGAACCTGCTATTTCCATGTCTACAATCTTCCTAACCATGTCCCTGACAGATATTTGCACCCAAATGATAATTGATGATGTCATTGTCCATCGTTTAAATAATTTAAATAATTAAATAATTAAATAACTGTCACAATAAAGAGGTGATGTAGCATTTTACTGGCAGGGAAGAATGGCCAGTCTCCAGTCATGAAGGACATAATCATCATCAATTGAAACAATGAATCATAAAATGTGATGATATTGCACATTAACAGCCCAAGAGGGAGATTTACAGGACTCTTTATGGAATAGTGGAGTAATGGTTTGCTTAATTATACAAATATTTACATTATCTTGGGTATTAACATGAATTGGTAATTAAAATACTTTTATTATGTAATTAGATGATCTGTGGCACTTGACCCCACAAGGTAGGATGAAATTCCAGGTGTCATGGATGATATAATCATTGTTTTTTATAACTAAATAGTCAAATAATGGATGTCACATAATCCACTTCCCTAAGGTGGCTACAAACCAGACTTGTAAACAATGCTGTCATCATTTATTTAAATAATTTAATCACATAATTAACATTTAGATGGTCTAAAATACTTGAGTCCCACATTGTTGAACAATAATCCACTGATCATTGATTATCTAATGTCCTATTTTAATAATTAAATAATACCATAATCAGATGATGAAATGGTCTGCCATAGTCGACACAACTTGTCTCTCACTTGAGTCCCAAAAGATTGTGTGAAACTCACTGCTTCATCCCTTAGTTCTTCACAGAGTTGAATAATAAAATGCTGAAACTACATTGTGTATGCAAGGTTTTAGGTGTCTCATTTTTAATGTTGGACTGCTGCCACAAAAGAGATGAACTGCAATCCAAATATCCCTCAGTCTACTCTAACAAATGGATTATCACCTTCCTGAAGAAAGTTAACAATGGAAAACTCACCTTTTGATGAATAATTGTGAGTCTTATTGTCTTTTAATCCATAGTTGTACTTCTTAGGAGAGATAGCATTCATAGGCAGAAGTCTTTGAACTGTTTCTCCACAAACTATAAAATCTTATATTGGGTAGGCAAACTTCCAGAGATTTGGCTATGACTTGGTTAGGGGAAACAAATGCTCTCATTACAAATTTTAGGAGATAGTTATCTTGGGAGAATATAATCTCCCATAATAACACCTAAAATATCTCCATCTAATATGGTGTCTCATTTGTTGTTCTCTCTTCTTTCCAAAACTCAGTCTTCTTGATGTCTCTTATTCTCCTCTCCCATCTTCTTCTCCTCTTTCTCCTAACTCTTCCTCCTTTTAGCCCATGCTCCCAAATTTCTCTGCAGACCTTGTTCCTTTCCACTACTCTGAGGAGGCAATGATAGGCCTTTTTTTGGGTGAAGTCTGAACTGAGGTGAATCCAGTGGAATGTCCCCATTTACACCCTAGTGCAGTGCTTTTAATGGTGCTACCTAACACTGGCAGGACTGGAACCAGCATCTCTCCACATGCAGCTCAATGTTAATGCTGAGGCTTTACACAAAGTGATGCTCTACAGAATGACACCTAAGAGGAACTTGTAAACCACACCTCCTCCTAAAAGCAATCCCACCAACTCCTGAATCATTCCTACACATATCGTTCCTGGCAAGAAGGAAGAAGCCTTACTTAAAACAACACTGGCATACCCACGGAGCCTAGATTGTTGCATGGAAACCCTACTGGCTTCTGTATCTATACAAAGAGTTTAAAATATTTGGTAGCCCTGATCCAAACACTGCCCTCAAGTTCTTTGCATTTTCTGCTCATTTAGTCCTGTTACTCAGCCAATAAGAGCTTCAAACATAGCCACCAGTAATAGGGGAGGGTTCTCCCCCAGCTTTATATACAGTGCCTTTGGTACAGAGCATAAAACCAGAAGGTGGAGAAGCTTGGGGTGATGTCTCTTTTACTCCCATTATCTCTCTTTCATCTCCCTCTCTCTCATGATCTTTCTCTCTCGGGTTGCAGATTACATTTGTGATCTGTGAAACATTTGTCACTTATCTTGTGTCTAGTGAACTTAGTAAGACCCAGTTCAACAAAAATCCATTTTGTTTGTTGAAAATAAAGTTTGAAGGCTAAAATCCCCATCAAAATGTTTGCATGATTTTGATTTTCTCTTCATGAGTTCTTCCCTATCACTTCCTATCAAGATGATAGACAAAGGATGTCTGATATGTACAGGGTTAGAGATGTGGACAAGAAAATATATGGAAAGTTCATTGCCAGGACCTATGTCAGGATTATGAGAACATTCTGTATTTCCTGCTTCAAGAATAACTCAAGGGTCTAACATTCTTGGGAACAAGTGTGATCAGACACAAAATCCATGCACTGGCATCACATAATTGACATTAAACGGACGCTTTAACGAAACATGTTTTCACCTGTGAATATTTAATATTGTGAGTTTCCTACAATATGAATTGCTTTATGTTATGCAAAGGAAATGTGTAGGATTGGAATTAAGGACATCAATCATCTCAATGAGGCTTTCTATGTTGTTAAAGTAATGAGTGTGTTGGGAGCCAGCCTTGAGTCACATAATCTTGCAGAATTAGTTACACCTTAAAACGTTAATTGAGCCTTATCTTGCTAAAACAGAAAACTCCTTAGCAAATAGTCTGTTCCACTCACCCCAGGAACTGAGATGCACCATACACCAGGAACTGAGAAAAGCAGATATTCTTTGTCTGATGTTTATGGCCTGGGACAACCAGAGCCCCAGAGTCGGTACAGTTACCCTCCCCAATTGCTCCCCACTTTGCTTTAAAAAATCCTCTTTTTGCCTAATAAACATAGGCCTTGACAAGCATTGCTTGGTCTTGTTCCTTCTTTCTCTCCCATTATTTTCAGGTTCTAGCCCACCTCGACCCACAAATAACTAGGCCCTGCTGGTGGGAGCAATTGATGCTCAACATCCTGCTTGAGGGAGGGCTTTTACAAAAAGGAGTCCCCCAACCCTGAAGAAAGTCGGTAGTGGGCACAGAGAAGAGTGCAGGACCTGCAGACCTGCGAGCTGCAACAAGGCTATTTGGAATCCGTCCTCAATGCTCATGATCACGCTGATTTCTGGTGAGTTCCCACTCATTCTGTTCAGTAATAATAGGTCAATATTTGTCCAAGGGAGTGAAGTTCATTAGGGACTTCAAGGCTTCCTTTCGAGAAACAGGAATTAGACTTTCATATAAAGAGTTAGCAAGTTTCTATGCTTTTGTTTCTAAAAATTGTCCTTAGGTTATTCTTGAAGGACCAGATATTCACCCCCTGATATGGCAAAATGTGGGTGAGGATCTTAATAGTCTACTTAAGGAGGCTCTAAACATTAGGGACCACTGCTGTGGCTAACACCCAGCCAGGTGTATGGAAAAATTGATACAGCCTGTCAGAAACTGCTGAATTTATTGAAATTTGTTCAGATTTTGAATGCTCACAATTTAAGGGTTATCTATAGCAGCCATATTATAAGTGATTTCAATTAAGGATGTTTTATTTCAACAAAATAATCTTGTTCTAAAGAAATGGAGAGCTCAAAAATGTATGTATGCTATCTATGTATGGTATGGCCACACATGTGGGTGTCTGAAGTGTGATTGTGAATATGTGAATGTGTGAATCCCAACAATAGGTACTACTTGAATTCCTTGGGATATACAAAAAAAAAAAAAAAAAACAAAAACAAAAAACAAACAAACAAACAAACAAAAACAGTACACAGAGAGAGAGATATCAGGTCATATCTTAATTGAAAGGGTTGGAGATCTGCATCTCCCATCACTGTCTTGCAGAATGTAACAATAGGAAATGGTCAAAGCCAGAATGGCCTGAGAGCCAGAGCAATCTGTATGGATGTCTCAGAAGAGTTTAACAGAGGAGAGAATAAAGAAATCTTCCTAAATTTTGGTGGTTAAAAAAGAAATCGAAAGAATGGAGTTTGATATAAGATTTGAGAAAAGCTATTAAAAGGAGGCCTCTGGAAACTGCAGGCTCTGTTAGGCCCCACCTGGAGATGTGTCAGTGAAAATGCAAATGAGACCTTGTCAGCTATTGAGAAAAAGCCTCTGGGAACTGTGGACCCTGTAGCCCCTCCCCTACCCCACCCCACCCCGTGCACCTAGAAAGGTGTCAGTGAAAATGCAAATGAGACCAGGTCAGCTAATGAAAGCTTTATAGGTCAAAGTAGAAAGTTTTCAAAAGTATTTGGAACTTATGTTACATCCTAAAGAAATTAGGCCTCAAAGATTAGAAATTAGAAAAGATAGCTTATAATCATTGAATGATTTTCAGAAGTTATTTAGGAAATATTGTAATGGTTGCATCCTTTTTTAAGAAGCACCTACTGGTGATTTGAAACCTTAAAGCAATATCCTGAAAGGAGATAGTGATCCCAATTCACCAAGACAGCTAACAGAAGAGAGTAGACAAGTTCTCTTACAATTGGAGAATGCGATCCAGCATCAGCAGATATGCTATATTGACTATGCAAGACCATGGGAGGCTTATGTCCTTCCCGCACAGCACAGTCAGAATTCTTTCTGTCTTATGGCAAAGGTGACTATTGTTATGGTGGCATTTACCTGTTGCCTCAGTTAAAGTGTTAAATCCTTATTTTAAAGCAGTAGCTTGTATGGTACAAAATGCTGTATTTAGACTAAGAGATATTTTGCCAGATAACTAAGCATAATACATGTTCCCTATACCAAATATTAAGTTAATAGTTATTTCTAAATCGTTACAACCAGCAATTAACAGGCAAAGAATGTTTACTTAGATGGTGAGTAGTTACCTCCCCTTTTCTGAGAGTGGGCTCAGGGGCCAGCCCTGGCACTCCTGATTTAAGGATTTAATTTTCTTTTATCATTATAAGTTTTATTTCTCTATATATATATTTAGGGCCTAAGTTTTCAAGCTTTTATTATTTATAATTTTTGGTCCATCAGGTTTGCTCAGTTTTTGGAAAAATTTGATAATCAGTTCATAGACATTACAATTTGTACTAATACATCCTTTTGTATTCCCTAAAATTGCAAAGAGTAATCCTGTTTAAAAAAAAATGCTATGTTAGTTTCTCCTGATGGTTGTTCTGAAGGAAAAGCAGCTTATGTTATTTATTGATGGGAATAGAATATGTAGTACAGACAGATCCAGCTTAAGCTCAGATAGTTGAGTTACAAGCTATTGCAATCTTTTTTCAGCTTCTAATGAAAGATTCATCTAACTTATATACTGTTAGTCATTATATTTTCAGAGCTCTTCAATTTATAGAGATGGTTCCATACATTGAAAGTAATAATCAGGTTAAATTACTGTTTGAGCATAGTGTCATTCATCAAATAAAGGCATATTGCTTTGTGGGTCATATAAGAGCTCATTCAAACCTTCCCGTTCTACTGGTAAAAGTAATGAGTCAGATGACAGTCCCTTTATCTCAGGTAGAATTAGCTCAGCAGTCACATAGCTTTCATCATCAAAATAGTAATAGTATAAGGAAACAGTTTGGTTTAAGTAGAAAGATGCTGAAGGCCATTCAGGTTACTTCCAGGCCTATATCCTGGCTGGCCTCTCCCCTAAATTGTGGGCATGGGGCCTCTTACAAGAGATGGGAGTTGTCCTTATTACCCAAACCCTCACCCAAGGCACTCTGCCAAGAGACAAAGCTCTCCAAAAGATATGTAAAATGGGCTGGGACAAACAACAAGTGACAGGTAAGCTGGAGCAAGGAAAAGTTTGCTCTGTGGCCACACTCCCATTAGACACTCAAGGAGATAGAAAATGATTTAGCCATTTTAAGGAGGGTTGCTTTTGCATTGCCAGCCCCCGTTCCCATTGCATGGATTTCTGACATCCAATGTGGATGGAACAATGACTCTGAACCGCAGAAAAACTTCTTGTGGCTTCCCATCTAGTTAAAGAACTACTGGAGGCAAGACATGTGATCCCCTCCACCTCTCCCTGAAATTCCCCTATATTTGTGATTGAAAAGGCTTCAGGAACATGCAAGTGATGTGTGCCCACAATATTTACCAGTAACTAATACAGGAGTAAATCCTCAGCCCTGCTTCCTAATCATTTATGCCAAATGGATGTTACTCATATTGCAAAATTTGGCAGATTAAAGTATGTTCATTTGACAGTTGATACATATTCAGGCTTCTTAATGGCCACTGCAAAAACTGGAGAAGCCATTAAGCATGTGATAAGTCACTGTTTAAAATGTTTTGCTTACATGGGAGTTCCAAAAAATTATAAAGACAGACAATGGTCCTGGATATACTAATAAAGCGTTTCAATGTTTTGTGCCCAATAAAAAATAAATCATATAACAGGCATTTCTTATAATACTCAAGAGCAAAGAATTGTGGAGCATCCTCATAGCTCCTTAAAAATGCAACTTATTAGGAGAAGGGATTCATGTCCCCAGTCTCCACATGATTCTAAATCATGCACTCTTCATTTTAAATTTTTGGAATATGGATACCTATGAGCAATCTGTGGCAGACAGATTCTAATATGATGGAACTCAAGAGACATTTACGCAAGTCAAATGGAAAGATCCATGCACGAGATTATGGAAAGAACCCAACCCTGTCCTAATATGGGGTTGAGGGGGCTTGGCAAATTTGTGTTTTCTGGCAGGAAGAAGATGAGGCCCAGTGACTGCCAGACTATTTGGTGAGATGTGTGGAACAGAGGAAAACCAGCCCTGAGACCTTGGAAGCATAACTACCCCCCCTTCTGGCTCTCTTTCAGGGGTCATTCTCTAGAACAGGCAAGGCTTAAACCTATTGTATTTACAACAAGGAGGAATTTGTGCAGCACTCAAAGAGGAATGTTTCTTTTATGCTGGTAAGAGTGGCTTAGTGGAAGACAGCTTAGATATAGTACAGAAAAGTCTTGAGGAATGTAAAGGACAGTGGGGACAGACCGAGTCCTGGTATAAAAATTGGTTTTCCACCTCCCCTTGGCTTTCTCCCTTGCTTCCTTCTTTCCTGGGACAATTTGTAGGATTATTGCTGACATTTTGGCCTAGGGCATTCCAGAAATTAACTTGATTGATCAAAACTCAAATTGTATCCATGATTGAAAAACCTATTTCTTTACACTACCATCAGCTTTTGGTAAAGGAATAGAACTCCGCTGAGGAACCTTTTGAGGATGGTGACAATGCCACTTCTGATCCCCCTAGACAAGGACTTGATTTCACAGGACTCGAACAACAGAGGACCTGGTTCCCTCAAATATGGAGATGTCAATGACAGAAATATCATGGTGTCACAAATCAGATGCAGGCCCTCCTATTTGGCTGTAGGTCCCTCAATGAAGGGAGTAGCAAAGGGCCCTCTCTCAGGATCCCACTCCTCTTGCCTGAGTTTCTTGCCTGATTTTTGACCATGTCCTTGAGTCCTGAAGGTGCATGCACCCTATGTAGCCTAAGTCAGAGGTCCTACCCATTCGTCACATAGTGACAAGCACATCCCCAGGGTATCGATTGTGGGAGCCCACCACATAGCTTAAGACAGACCCTCCAGAAAAAATAATAAAATAGGGGGAGATGTTGGGAGCTGCACTCGAGTCACAGCCAGCCTTGAGTCACATACTCTTGTAGAATTACTTACACCTTAAAACTCTATTTGAGCCTTATCTTGGTAAAACAGAAAATTGCTTAACAAGCAGTCTGTTCCACTCACCCCAGGAACTGAGATGAACCAGACTACAGGAACTGAGATAAGCAGACGTTTATGGTCTGATATTTATAACCTGGGATGATTACCAGAGCCCCAGATTCGGAACAGTTGCCCTTCCCCAATACCTCCCAGCTTTGCTTTAAAAACTCCTCTTTCTGGATCTAATGGGCACCCAGACTGATAACTGGGAAGCCAGTATGGGACTGACACAGGCCCCCCTGAATATGGGTCTCAACCAGAAGGACGGAGCAGTCTAAGTGACCTCAGACAATGGAGCCAGGATGTATCCCTGGTGCACAAAAGGGAACACATCCCCCATGGACAGATAACTGCCTTAACCTAGAGACAAGAGAGAAGCCCTAGTCCCTACTTCAAATGACCTGTCAGATCTACATGACCCCAACTGGATGGCATTCCCCTACATATGGAATTGGGGTGAGGGATGGGAGGGGAGAGGGTGGTTAGAGAGCATGTGATAGGGCAGAGGGTGTAAAAGGGAAAAAAGGAGGGAGCGAGGAATGGAGGGAGGGAGGGAGGGAGAGGGAACTGGGATCAACATGTAAAATAATAAATTAAATTACCAAAAAAAAAAAAAAAATGCTTTGACTCCAAAATTTAAGTTGAAGAACAAGTTACTGGGGAAAAGGATTTCTATTTTTGTTTCCACAGAAAATGAAAAGATGTGGATTCCTTCCAGAGTAATGTGGTTTGATCAAGCCAGACCACCTAAAAAGAGTACTTAGGTGATCCTACTTTCAAAACAGCTGGATAAAGCAGCCTTACAGTCTGCAGCCAGGATTTCTGAATCTTCTTCGAATCCCCCATGACAGCGCCCCTTACCAGCAGGTAGTAGTTTGGAAAGAACAACGCCCAAATTCACAAACATTGCCTATAAATGGTTGTTTTCGTTTAAATGGACTTGGTTATATAAAATAAATAAAAAAATAAGACAAAAGACACACACAAAAAGAGAAATTCTTAACAAACAAGTGAGACAATGTATGATAAAAAGATTTATGTATAGGAAGAGTTTGAAGAAGATATGAGCAGATGGAAAGATTTCCAATACTCATGATCAATAGCATTAAGCCAGTCAAAAGGACATCCCACTAACAACAATTTACAATTCACCACAATACCCATAAAAATTACAGCACACTTCATCAAAGACTTATAAAGTAGAGTTTGAAACTTCATATGAATAACAAAAAAAAATATAGGTAAAACATCAGTTAAGGAATACCATGGCACTGCCAGGGAAACAGACATGTTCAACAATGGAATGGAATTAAAGACTCTAGCATCAATCAAAACCCAGGTGCACACTTGATTTCTGATAAGGAAATTAAGAAATACAAAATGGGAAAAAAACACAGCACCTTCAACAAATTGTACCAGTGAAACTGAATTTTTGCATGAAGAATTGAAATAGATTCATATAGATCCCCCTGCACAACACTCAAGTCAAGCGTGTGAAAGTCCCCAACATAAAATCAGACACACTGAAGCAGAAACAAGACCAAGTGGGGAAAAGCCTTGAATACATTGGCACAGGGGACAACTTTCTGAATAGAAAAACAATTAATAAATGGGACACCATGAAACTGCAAGGATCGTGTAAGACCAAGGACACTCTATCAGGCAAAAGGTCAGCTTAAGAAATGGGGGAAAATTTTTAACAACTCCACATCCAGTAGAGGTGAAATAAAGAACTAAAAAATTCTAAACGTTGTATGCTGTGAAAAATGTTTTCTGTATAATATGAATTTGTTTTACTCTCAGTCGTTAAAACCGAGCTCAAAATACTATTGCAGGGCATGAAGAGATTGGTGGCGGGACCAAACTAGGATAATTCAGGAAAAAAGGGTGGAGTCAGTGAAGTCATGGACCAGACAAAAAGGTAGCAAGAGAAGATGAACAGGCTAATGTCATGAACCCTGAGCATCACATAAACTAATAGAAATGGGTTAATTTAAGTTAGAAGAGCTAGTTGGTAATAAGCTAGAGCCATGTATAATTGATATAAGCCTCAGTGTCTTTATTGGAGAGCTGCAGGTAGAACAAAACACCTGCCTACATTTAAAAATCTAAATAATCCAAATAAAAAATGGCATATGTATGTAAGCCAAGATTTCTGAGCAGATATATGACAAGTAGCTAAGAAACAGTTAAAGGAATGTTTGACACAATTAGCTATCAGAGAATTCCAAATGAAAACTACTTTTTGATTCCATCTTACAACTTTGAGAATGGTAAATATTAAACATGTAAGTGACAGCTCATGCTGGTAAGGAAGGTAAGCAAGGACAACAAGCCTCCACTCCTTTTAAAAGTGCAATTTAATACAGCCTTTAAGGAAATAAGTATCATCATTCTTCAGAAAACTGAGAGTATATTTATGTCAATGTCCAGCTGTACCACCCTTAGTCATAAACCCAAAAGTTGTTCCCTTCTACCACAATGAACACCAAGGTTTTATCCATTATAACCATAAACTGGAAAGAACCAAGTATTCCCTTAACTGGAGAACTGGTTTTAAAAGAAATGGGGTACATTTACACAATATGATATATACTCAACTGTAAAAGCTCTGGCATTAAAAAAAAAATGATTGCCTCATTTCTCAGTGCTAATGTCAACTACCACAAAAGCAGGGAATCTGAACTCCTCCTTACCCCTCCCTTTTTGTTTTATTACCACCACTGCCTTACAGTTGGTAAGTGAACACCATTCATACACAGGTCCATCTTCATGGGTAAGTCCACCATAAATGCTGGAGGGATTGGAAGTAGCAGGTTCACTGTGGTATTTTTTTCTTTTCACACAATACTCAATGTCCTGCCTGGACGCAATGCAAACTGTCTTCCCAGGATTAAGCAGCTGTATAAAATTACAAACAACTCCTCAATTAAATAGTGTGAGGCAAGCCTGAGCCCTAGGACTCATTAATCTAAACAACTGGTTCCCAAGTTTCCTAATGCTGTGTCACTGTAACACAGTTAGTTCTTCCTGTTCTGGCAACCTAACAACTATAAAATAGCTGTCACTACTACCTCATTACTATAATTTTGTTACTATTATGAATCATAAACATCTGTGTTTTCTGACTCTAAACATCAATACAGGAGATCACCCTAATTGGAAACTGAACACCGAGTAGTGAAAGCTTCCCTCCCTACATTGCACACACAGCAATTCTGTGTTGTCATTCACATGGAAGGAATGAATACATGTGGGAAAATAACCCAGAAAGCCACTCAACCTACACCATCATGCCCTTCTTTTAATGGAGACCCATGAATCTCACTGCCTTAAGCTGCAAGTTGTGATCTCACCATTGCCTAGAGTGTTTTTCCCTGAAGTGTATACAGTGCACTGTTTTTCTTCTTAGGTTCTGAAACAAGAAGCCATGCTCCACATGAAAATCCTTTATGATTTTTTTTTTTCTTTTTTGGTCAGGGCCTTGGACACAGCCTTATGTTGTATAGACTGGTAATTTTAGAACTCTGCGATGCTACAGACTAGCAATCCAAGAATTAAGGTTGTTTAGTCAAGAAGATAATGAGGGCAATGACTTGTTATGCTACAGACAGGGTTCAAGTGACATCAATCAACAAACCTGGCCTTTCCTCACATCCGTTTTTCAGAAAACCTGGAGATATACTGTTCTAGAATAAATTAAACTTTAACTTACAACAGGATTTATTGTTTGGTTCAACCCTGTTATGAACCTTGAACAGCACTTTAGAGGACTGTTCTTTGATGTTCAGTTGGCATTTCACTGGTTGTAAAATCAGGATTTTCTCTTTCATTATGGAAATGCAGCTCAAATGCTTTTAATCCTGATGAAAAAACATTTACATCTTAACATATCAATTTCTAATAGGTGTGGTTAGCATATAGGTCAAAGAATTCTGGGCTATTCAGGAAGCAGCCCTAAATTATCTAAATTACACTTTATGTGACTTAATGTCTCTCTCCTAAGATATGGTATGTTTTTATGTCATCTGTTATACTCTCTACAAAACACTTTAGTAGTGGATTACTGCTGTCCATATGAGATACAATTTACAAGCTCAATACAATTAACTCCAGATAAATCCTGAACCTAAATGTTAAATATTAAAAGTTCAGAACTTCTGGAACATACTAGAGAGATGAGCTCTCTCTGAATTGGGCACATATGTCTTCCATGCTGACAATCCAGCACAACAGTTATCAGCAATTCAAAGGAATGTCAAAATCAGGCATATTCTATTCACAGTCTGGATCAAGATGCTCTGCCATTACACTATGAACAGGCAAATTCCAACAGTGTGATGTGATCAAAGTCTGTTCCCCTGCCCAATGGAATTGCAAGGAAGAAAAAGGACAAGCAGATATAGGATGCACATCACTAGGCAAGAAGCAAGCACAACCAGTTTCTGGCTGCTGGTTCCTACCCAGTTGGGGAAGGAACAGCTCCCCGGGGTCAGCATCAGCTGCTGCAATTCTCAATCTAGGAACATTGGAATCACACACACCTTTCCAAGCCACTCCTTCCCTTCTGGGACAGTGGGTCCTATATTACCATGGGAGGTTGTGGGCTTTCAAGCACTCAACCCACAGTAGAGCCCAAAGAAAAGTGCACACAAA
This sequence comes from Phodopus roborovskii, assembly GCF_943737965.1. NCBI lineage: Eukaryota > Metazoa > Chordata > Mammalia > Rodentia > Cricetidae > Phodopus > Phodopus roborovskii. The sequence continues at coordinate 74,742 of NW_026125774.1, read as the reverse complement.
ACATTAGAATTCCTCACAAGTGGAACTAAAGCAGAACTCTGGCTCCTAGAAGAATCCTCCCTTCAGTTAAACAGATCTTCCTGAGTCTCTGATTGGCTAAGTAGACATGAGTGACAGGATATGGTGAGTAGAAAGTACAAGATAGCATGTTTCAAAGTCCTGTCTTTCATGTGAAAAAGAGATTTATCCAAGATTGATTGCAGAATTGTGCCACATCCAAGAGCAAGTCCCTTGATAATGTGAACCAATGGATTTGGTAATTAAAGGAATTATAAAAATGATGAAGGAGGCTAATCAGAAAAATAATCCACAAGAGGAATACAGTGTAACTCAAGAACTTAATGAACAAAATCAACAGGGCATTTAGGACTGACAACCACAATCCCAATCTTGGAAATTCATGAAATTACTAAAGCTACCACCTTCTGGATAATTTCCAGTTGCATGGTAAATCCAGCAACTGATTGCCTACCATTTCCTGCTATAGTGTACACAAGAAAGTATTCCTCCTATTTGGATTTGAATGCAGGAGACATGCTCCACAAGAATTCCTTTACTGGTAACTGCAATTGCTAGTTGACTACAGGACTCAAAATTGTAATTTGAAAACTCAGAGGTGGTACAGCCAATTAATTTAAAGTTTAAATTTGCAAATTAAGACTAAGTAAGTTCATTGACCTAGAAAACATAAAGCTAGGAACCAAAGACAGCTGCATCAACAAAAGAGTGCTGTCTCAGAAACATTTTCTGTAATTGTAGAGATATAACTGTTATAGCCTTAATATGTCTTCCCAGGAAGAATTCACTCCACATATTTAAATGATTAATGAACCCAAGTATCTTTAAGAACGAGCTAATCTCAAAGAGGTGATGTTGTGGAAATTTATTTAAGTTATATTAATTTTCTTATGCCATGGAACATATATTAAATGATGATGGGAAAGATGATTTACATTCTTTACTGTGGAGTTAGTTTAGCTCTGTGAAGCTATGGTAATTTGCATGTGTAGAGCACCTGATGGTCTAATAAAGTACTGACTGACCAATAGCAAGGCAGAGGAAAGGATAGGCAGGGCTGGAAGGCAGAGGGAATAAATATGAGAAGTTCAGCAGGGGACATGAAGGAATAAGAAAAGCAAGGCACATCCACATAGTCTAAAACAGAGCAAGAGTGAAAGTAAGATACACAGAAGTAAGGAATGGAAAAATCCCAGAGGCTAAAGGTAGATGGGGAAATTTAAAGATAAGAAAAACTAGCTAGAAACAAGCCACGTTAAGGAAGGGCAGGTATTCACAAATAAGAATATTCCTCTGTGTGTGATTTATTTGGCAGCAGGGTGGGGAAGATGCCCAAAAGACCAAGTTGAAAATATCTGCAAGAAGAAGACAATCTAGAACAGATATTCCATCCCATGCATGATACTATACTTAAGTCTCTTTTAGGAACAGGCCCAAGCACATACTTCAAGCAATTTAAATAGGGACAGCAGAATGCAAGTGCAGCCACTAAGAGAGATGAAGACTTACACAGAAAAATCTATCTCTTGGACCATAAATTATAACATACAGTATAAAATTTCTCAATATTTTTTAAAGATGTATCAGAGTCTATGAATCTCACACATACAAAGGACAGAAGACACAAATACAGAAAACATCAAGGACAATTCACACATCTGCACCCTGGACTCTGTTCTTAGACAACCAGTCCTTGTGAGCTATTTCAACCTCAGAATATGGCTAAGTTTAACCTCTGAACATGATGCCTCACAGGAAGGTCACGTTTGCTTCCATGCAGGACCAGGAGTTAATCTTAACTAGGTCTACCTGATGTCTATGACAGGGCTGTGACACGATTGTAGAGAATTCCATTTTTAATTTTTTTTTTATTTAATGTATATGGCTGTTTTCCTCCAGCCACCTGGGCACAGTACCTGCAAAGGCTGGGGTAGGGCAGCATCTCCCTTGAAACTCAAGTTACAGAAGATGGCTATATGTTATGGTTTCTGGAAATGGTACTTGTGTCCTTTGGAATAACAACGAGTGCTCTTGAGTACTAAGCTATATTTCTAGTCATTTTCATTATTTAAAATGTATTCTCATAACTTTTATTTAAAATGTATTATAACAATTTACAGCTTCCCGACTTTTCTCCAACCCTTCCCATATGCTTCCCTTTAAATTCCTTTCTTGTTAAGCACTTCTGAATATGGATGCCCAAACATACAAATAAAACCAATACAGTCCACTTCTCTTGGTTATGTATATATCATTTTAGGACTGAACATGTGGTTTTGCATATGCAATTAGGGAGCTCAGTTTTGCCTGTGGATAATTCTTCCAAATTCAGGGAAATTCCTCTCTCTGAGCACTATGCATCTGGACACAAAAATGATCTGGGATACCTTAGTCAGGAAATATTAACAAGAATAAGTAGATGGGTGGTAAATATCCTAGCTAACAATTGCTGGTGACAATGCCCTGAATTCCTAGAGGTTTGGGGAAGATTATGGACACTGTTCTGAACGAAGAATATCCCCTATTTGTTCTTTGGTCTTCCCACCATACCCCATGGACAATTTTTATCTTGGATGACTTTGAAATCCTGAAACACACACCTACATTTTCTAAGTACAATTATCACAGGCCACTGCCACCATGCGTGGATAAGGTGGATTCAGCTTTCCATAGTGATACATTCATTTATCTCTGTCAGCCTGGGTTTCACCATGTGCAGAATAAGGCAGTATTTTTCCCTGGATCTTTGATGAGTCAAAACAGACTCAATGGTGAGGAAGATAATATTTCTCATATTTGAAAATCAGTTGACTTTGATGCAAAAAGATATATTTGATGAGAAATTTCTTCTGTTGCTTGGCTGACCACCAGGCACTGTGTCCTGGATACCCGAACTGGCAAGGGTCAGTCTCTCATCCTCAGTAAGCCAATTAATTGAATCAACATATCTAGTGACAGGCATTCTGTTGTCATGATTGACAGATCTCTCTGATATCCTAGGAAATCTTCATCTATATCGGTGTGTTCTGGGCCAGGTTGGGAGTCATAGTAACATTATTCTTAAAAAGAAGAGAAAAAATAATACAAAAAGGAAAATGACAAAATAATGAAATCTTAAATCATATTTATTTTGTTTGACTAATTTTGAAAAATAAAGAAAATATATGTTTAATAATGCACCTAAGAGGTCCAAACAGACTTTGAAAGAAGACAAATATATGCAAAACTAAATAATATAACTAAGCCAGATAGTGAATATTCCCATATTTAAAACCCTCCCACATTGTCAGTTCCTGAGTCTTGAGTCTTTTTTCACAATGAGGTTCCTGAGGAAATTAGAATTTCATGATTCCAATGTTTCACAAGTTGCAGACCAAAATAGATCCCATAAAGTTGATATCCAGTCTACAGACAATTGCCATTGTCTGAAAACCTGCAGTTACATTACAGACACACATATATAACAGATATTTTTGCTTTGATTTCAGTAACTTTCTTTTTTTTTTTTTTTTTTTGAAGGTTTTACTTCCTTTATTTATAGACTTTAGTGAAGAAAGTAAAACAAACTTGGGCTCTGAGGACAGATGACATTTACATTATGATTTCTGTTTTAGGCACGTGATGGCTCCACCTGCTGGCTAACTAACAGTCTATGGTAATTCAGGATAAGCAAAGTACATATTCTGTTCTCTATAAATGCAGGGTGTGAGGCACTAGAAAAGACACGTTTAGAGTGCAAGAGACTTCTTTATTAAATTTGAAATGCTTTTTAATAGGGTTTGAGCCAAGTCAAATCACTGAACAATGCTATTTTAATTTAAAATTCCTTTAAAGTTTGAATTAAAAAATTCATTACACTATGGATAAGACAATACATTAACCCCAAAAATTCCTCTTAAAATTGAATAAATCTTTCTGTACTAGATAACTTAAGAGAAATTGTTGGATATATTTGTAATAATGATCATTTCTAACTTGAGTTAACAAATTGATTTACAATGAATGTTATTGTCAATCATACTTTGTTTGGAATGATCTAAACTTTTTTCCTGCAGTTCATCTTTCTTCAATGAATAAAAATCAAACTCATTAAATGTTTTGTTTTTATTCTGTGTCTGTTGATGAACAAACTATGGCTATATACTGTAGCAATGGTGATTCATAGTGCAAATGTCCTTGTTTCTATATTTCCTAACTTATTACCTCCCCCTCAATAAAACTTTAAACAATTGAAGAAAATTTTACTTCTTTAAAAGTAACAAATTATACTGGCCATACTGGAAGAGCAGGTGTTGTCTATAGAGACTGTGACTTCATGTTGTATTATTTGGAGAGAAGCAAAGTCTGCCTTAGAACAATGGGAGTTGTTCATTTCTTTCACCAGCTGGATTTTAGTGAACTGAGGAACTGAAAATTCTAGAACTCTGGATCAGCTCTAAGTAACTGACTCCAACACTTTTTAGCTTACTGGGTAACTGGCTGAAGCCTTTTTCCTGAGACAGAAAAACACAGGCATAGATGTGTCAAAATACATACACCTGCAAGCTGAAATTTTATAGTAGGCAAAGTTTATACAAACTCAGCTTTCTGAGCATTTGTGGCACCCTCTCCAAGTAATGACTGATCAAGTGTCCTCTTTTGTGTCTTTCACCCTACTTGTACAACTACCACTGTTAAACATTAATTGCTTGGAGTGGTTACTTTTAATCTTAATATGTGATGATCCATGTTCCTTTTCTGATTTTAAAAGCCAAGGCAGCCCCTTCCTCCATTCTGCTGGCCTAATTGTATTCTGTGTCATCCTCTCTGTGTATCCATATGTAGTGGACATCTCTCTCTCTCTCTCTCTCTCTCTCTCTCTCTCTCTCTGTGTGTGTGTGTGTGTGTGTGTGTGTGTGTGTTGTTTTAGGTCAGGACTATCATCTTGTTTTCCTAAAACATGCTACCCTGTGAATGGGGTGTGTGTAGGGAAGGGGGTACATGTGGAAGTGAGGGGAGAGCTATGAGGAGTCATTCTCTCCTCTCATCATTACAAGAGTTCTGGAAATCTAACTCAAGCTGTCAGGAATCTATGTCAAGCATTTTTACTCATGGAGATGTCTTGTCTGCCCCTTAATTATTTTTCATCTATCTATCTCTATCTATCTATCTATCTATCTATCTATCTATCTATCATCTCCTATCATTTATCTGTCTATAATCATCAATTATCTATCTATGTACCTATGCATGCATGTATGTATGTATCTATTTATCTATCAATCAATCATCTACTGTCTATCATCTAACTCACTAAACACATAGCCTCAAAAATAAACAACCATCCTAGAAGCACTGGCTGGCTGGCCAACAGGCCCCAAACATCTCTACCTACCAAGTGTAGGATTACACATGTGCAATACTGTCCCTGCGTTTCAGTGTGACTGCATAAAAGGGATTGTACTTAGATCCACATGCTTCTACAACAAGACATTTACTGACTGATCTGTCTGCCTAAGTTCATATTCCAGTTTTAATTTTTAGCTTTTAAGCACTTTTGCTGTAACTGTTAGTATTTGGACATCTTTACTGGCTTGTCCTTCGGGTTCTGACAGGCTATGTGCACAGCTACAGCCACTAAGAGCACCACATGTGCACATTCACTATGTTCCCTTTTTAAAGGGTCCTGCCCACCTATCTCTTTCTCACTCTGTTTCTCTCTCTCTTTCTGTTTCTCTGCCTGTCCCTCTGTCTACCCTCCTTCATCCACCTTTCTGTACTATTGCGCCTGTCTGAGAGGCCAGTCTCTCCCCGTCCCTTCTGCCATTTCCCATTCCCTTTCCCCTAATTAAAAACAAAAACAAACAAACAAACAAACAAAAACCTCCACATGAGCTTTTTCTTTTTTTAATTTTTATTTTACATGTCAATCCAAGTTTTCTTTCCCTTACTTCCTCCCTCCCTCCCGCCCTCTCTCCCTCCATCTTTACCTCTCTCCCCCCTTACATGCACCCAAATCAACCTCCCCTCCCATACCCCTCAGTCCACATGTAGGGTGATATTGCGGTAAATAAGGATCAGGATAAACAAATAGGGCGAATAGATGTTTATTCAGGGAGAAATAACTTACAACCTAGACAGATGAACACCAGGAAATTCAACCCGATCCTCTCCTGTCCGGGTCACGCCAGAAAGAGAGCACCTTCCTGGCCCCCTCTGACCTCCTTCCACAGGTCCCTTCCGCCCATGGCTCCACCCCCCAATGGGCGTGGTCAGTGCTACAGAAGGACTATCTCACTACAGGGTGATGCCATCTATGAGGGGTCATCTAAATCTGTCAAGTCATTTGAAGTGGGGAAAAGGTCTTCTCTCCTGTTTCTAGGTTAAAGGAGTATCCCTCCATGGGGCATGTGCCCACAAGGTCATTTTGTGACCAGGAATACATCCTGGATCCACTGCCTGAAATTCCTTAGACTGCTCAGGCCTTCTAGCTGGGACCTATATTCAGGGGGTTCTGAGTCAGTCCCATGCTGTATTCCCAGCTAACAGTCTGGGGGGGCCTGTTAGTTCCTCCTTGTTCAGGTCAGCTGTCTCTATTGTTTCTGCAAACTGGTCTTGTCCTGTCTCTTTGCATCTGCATTGGATTTCAGCTCAGTGTTTAGTTGTGGGTGTTTGCTTATGTTTCCATAAGTTACTAGATGAGGGCGCTATGATGGTGGATAAGTTAGTCATCAATTTCTCTATCAGGCAAGGGCATTTATGGTAGCCTTTAAACTGTTGATCAAATTGTTAGTTGGGGTTAGTCTTGTAGTTCTCTGGATAATTCTTTAAGTTCAATTTTCTCGTCAATACTATAATGGCTCCCTATTTTATGTTCTCTCTCTCCCTCTCTTTCTGTCTTCTATTCCTCTACTGACTCAATCATTATATTCCTTTACCCTTACATTATATAGCATCTGTTTGTGATCCTCATTTGAAGGAAGTACTTCAAGATGAAGGGGCCCATGGAAAAATCATGGGGACATGAAGAACATGGAATTTCAAATAATAATTACTTATGTACATATTAATAGCACATGAATCAGTGTTGTGAAATAATGGTGTGTAGTACATTGGTGCCATTGCTGCTTGACAAATATACAGCATTTCAACATGGCAGACCAACCAAAGAGCTGCAGCACCTGCAGAGGAAGGCAAAACTCTATAAACTTCAAGTTTGACTTGCAGAGTAAGTGCAGAGAGGAACCCTGTTGTGGAAAAGGTGATGAGATCCACCTTTAGCTGCTTGGTGGCAGTGCACACGTTTAAGCCCAAAACTCATGAGGCTGAGGCTGTCTGATTTTCATAATTTGAGGACAGCCAGGTCTACTGAATGAGTTCCCGGGCTACACAGATAAACCCTTTCTTGAAAACAGCAATGCAAATTTACACAAATCAAGAAAGAATCAGATGCACCTTTAATATGCATCACATCATCTGGTGTTAGACTGCATATGTAAAGGGAGGAAGCTCTCTCTTTGGCTACTTCCCCTAATTCTGGCTAACAAATTCATTCCTATCCTAGCATTATAGCCAGATTCTTTGCAAAATTTAGTATATATTGAAGACAAGTTGAGACAATTACTGTACTCTTAAGATTTCACATGGTAGGCAGGCATTGCTTGACTACTTGAGAAACAACTTTTGAGATATTCTAGAATGTCTGCTTTCTACATACATGGAGAGATTAATCCTACCAGTCCTGTATATGTAGAGAAGCTTGAATCCTTGAATAATTCAGATTGTTTAAAACTGCTCACTGAGTAAAATGTGCTGGCTAACAGTAGTGTTCATAAACAAAAATCTTCCTAGCTCCATTCCTCTCTAAATTTTCAACTTTCCATGAAGAATGCTCTTTTTATAATTTTGCATTTGTCAAGCGGTTTTTCTGAGGTTCATGAATAAAAGTCCTACAGTTATAGAGCAATAATCAAGCTTTCTTATGAGAGAAAGTCAAATTATCATCTTTTGGAAGTGGTTCCTGCTTTTATTTCCTGATAGTTGGAAGTTCCTGTACAACCAGGCCAATAACACCTCATGCTGCACACTGCTCAGTGGGTGATGGGTCCCCATGGGTACCAAAACCCGATGACCAGGTCAGGAGTGGCTTTGGCCTGACAGACAGACACAAACACACTGGAGGAGGTTTGCACCTGCTGCGATTTTTCATTTAGAGTATTAGGTTTTTAGACAGAAATTACAAGGAACACATTTTGGTCACAATTTACAGACATATTATAAAATGCCAGTAATTCTTTTGAAGCATGAGATAAAAAAACACTTATTCTGACCTGCCTGTGGTCAGTGCACCAGAGATTTGGTTTACTGAGTTTAGATAAAAGTCATTGTCTCTGATCAGTGAACTGTTAACAGCATTGAAAAGAACATTTGCATTGCTTTATTAACTTTAGAGGATAGTCCTAAATTTTTTTATTTTATTATTTTATTTTATATAACAAAGTCCAATTAAATTAAAACAAACATTTATACACAATATTTGGGAATTTGGGCGTCATTCGTTCCAAACTACTTCTGGCTGGTAAGGGGCGCTGTCAAGGGGATTAGAAGAAGATTCAGAAATCCTGGCTGTAGTCTGTAAGGCTGCTTTGTCCAGCCGTTTTGAATGTAAGATCAACTTGTACTCTGATTCAGGCAGTCTGGCGTGATTAAACGACATTAGTCTGGAAGAAATCCACATCTTTTCATTTTCTGTGGAAACAAAAATAGAAATCCTTTTCCCCAGTAACTTGTCCTTCAAATTAAATTTTGGAGTCAAAGCATTTTTTTAATTTAATTTATTATTTTACATGTCGATCCCAGTTCCCTCTCCCTCCCTCCTTCCATCCCTCCCTCCCTCCTCCCCTCTCTTTTACCCTCTCTGCCCTCTCACATGCACTCTAACCACCCTCTCCTCCTATCCCTCGACTCCAATTCCATATGTAGGGGATTCCCACACAGTTGGGGTCATGTAGATCTGACAGGTCATGTGAAGTAGGGACTAGGGCTTCTTTCCTGTCTCTAGATTAAGGCAGTTATCCCTCCATGGGGGTATGTTCGCAAAGTCCTTTTGTGCACCAGAGATACATCCTGGCTCCACTGTCTGAGGTTCCTTAGACTGCTCAGTCCTTCTGGCTGAGACCCATATTCTGGGGGCCTGAGTCAGTCCCATGCTGGCATCCCAGCTGTCAGTCTAATGTCCTTTAGCTTATCCTTGTTCAGGTAAGCTGTCTGTATGTGTTTCTGCTGCATGGTCTTGTTCTCTCCATCTGCATCTGGGTTCGAGTTTGACTCAGTGTTTATGTATGGGTGTTTGATCCCTGTTTTCAACAGGCATTAGTTGAGGGCTCCAGGGAGAAGTTAGTTGTTGATCTCACTCTCTGTTAAGGGCAATTATAATAGCCTTTCAAAGGAAGATCAAAGAGGAAAGAGAGAGACGGAGAGAGAGACAGAGAGAGAGAACATAAAAGAAGGAGCCAATATTGGTTTGAAGATAAAATTGAACACAAAGAATGGTCTAGAGAACTACAAGACTGCTCCCAACTAACAATCTGAGCTTCCGTGGAGGAGCTGACTAAAGTGTGACAGATGATCTAACTATCTGATTATTTCATTATTCAAATCTGTCTTTTTCTACTCCAGGAAGAGTGGAGTCTGGATCCACCATGTTGGTGTTAAATTGACTCTTGTGATTTCCTTCTTTCTTCCTTCCTTCCTTTCTTCCTTTCTTTCTTTCTCAATTTCTTTCTTTAAATCAATGTTGACATCAATTTGTAATCTCTCTAGGGGTGAATTATGAGAAATTATCTCTTTCTTCATTCATTTTTTTTGTTCTGCTCTATGATTAAGGTCTCAATGACCCTTCAGTATGGAGCAATCATTTAGGCTTCACGGATAAAACACCACCCACTTGTTTAATGTTTATTCATTTAATTATGAACATCTGTCATTATGTATTCAGTGATCCCTGGAGTTTGGGCCTCCTTGCACTTCCTTAGCTGTTAAACTAGGAAATTGAATGATAATTCATCATTTAATTAACGAATTTAAAATACAGGTGATGTTATGGACCATAAGTCCCTTTTGGAGTCAGATTTTGGGAGTTGATGTAACATCATCTCATTACTTCATCATTTAGCTATATAAATAGATCTTTACATCAGCGATAGGTTTAGGACTTTGGTGTCACTTTGTCAGTGTTAATATAAAATGCACACTAAGTAACTATCAATTTAATTTTTTAAACACATCATTATTCCAGGAAGAGATCAGTCTGACTACTCCATGTGGGATTTACGTATGCCCCACCATGTCATTATTTAATCATTTTTCATTGTTACATTAATTATTTAAATCGATGAAGAAGTTGTTATTCTTGACTGGGGTCTGGCCATTCTTCCACGGAGTTAATCGTGTAGCATTATTTAATTATCTAAGTACTACTTCCTTGATAATCACTGGAGTTTGTTTCCATCTTATGAACGTTAAGTAAGCAGGGCTATCAATTTATTAATGTATTTGTTTGTGTAAGTAATGATGGTGTCATCCGTCATTTGGCTGCTGTGGGACTGACACAGCAGGAGATCGGAACCAGAAGCAGTGCCCAGAGAATGGGGGACACTGCCTTATACAGTGACTACTGATTATGCAATAGTAGATTTTTAACAATCGAATGATTACACGATTTTTAAAAAACTGTACTGTTTCGCATCATCAGTTTCTGAGAGGTTGCAACAGAACTGACCCATGAAGGACACAATGACCACCGATTTTAAAAATGCAATAACAGAATAATCTCCTGATCAGGGAATCTCATCTAATGAACTCTGTCAGGCTTACATGACATACCACCAACAATAAATAACTCTAAATAACCATAATAGAAAGCAGTGTACAGGACTTAATAGAGAACTGTCAATTGAGGAATCAAAATGACTAAAAGAAACAGAAGACACTGCTTAAAATCCTTAGTTATCATCCCAATGGAAATCTAAACAACACTGAAAAACCATAGCATCAAGCTCCTATAAAGGTCAGAGAATGAAGAGGAGCTTATTTTATTTACAATAAAGAGAATAGGTTTATGGTAGAGGCGAATAGATGTATTGTTTCCATTCTAGAAATTAGAAAATTGAAGCATAGAATACAGGTTTAAAATACACATCATTGTACTTGAATGTCATAAGATGCTTTTGTTGTCATGCTTATGTCACAATAGGCATGTTGTAGCTTGAAAGACCGGTAAACATGTGTAAGTCAAAAGAAAGAGCCCTGCTTTGTTTTTGTGAGAAACTGGCTGTGTCCCGTTAATGCTTTCCTGGCCCTTGGCCTCCAGTCAGGACCTCTGCAGCCACTTTTTCTAAGGCTTTTCTTTTCCCTCCCTGTGTTTGGTTGTGAACTTATTTTGATTGAGGATTTACTTGTAACCCCATGTTGACATGTCACGTTATTGCATTAAGGAAAACCTAGGAGAAAGCAAACAAGCAAGTTCAGGTCACAGATGTCCTACTCAGATTTCAAAGAAAAGCGGGGGAGCAGACTTAGGGTGGAGAATGGGGAACAGATATGTTCTGGGGGAGGGAGGGGATTTCTTGGCATTTGGGCCTCAGTGAGATGCTAGATGTGGGTGTTTTGCTCAGGTAAGGGTAGCTCCTGAGACTTGTGGGGAGATTTTGGTCCCACTGCTATCTCCTGGAAATCCTGTGGACTTGTGCTAACACTCTGATTCTCTGATTATAAGTGACTGTAACAACAAAGAGAATAACTCTGCTCTGAGAACTGTTGCCACAGTGTCTCTATGGGACAGGTTTGCTTTGGTCTGTAAATTCCCCAAAGGCAAGCTGAGACTATGTAAATTAAAGAAGTTGAGCCAGTGACAACCAACTCTGTGGTTTTATTTGACTTTCCAAAGCACATGTCCATCAACATGTCCCGGGCAGCACATGATTAAAGCGCAACAGTCACCGTGTGCTATGCTTTAATTGCTGTAGTGTGTGCTGGTGTGAGGAATTGGAGCTACTGGCTGTACTTTTTTTTTTTAACCTTACAGCTATTTTCTTTGATTCATCAGAGTTTTATTTTAAGCCAGAATCACACAGTGTAGCAAAGTCTAGCCTCAAACTCACTATCCTCTTGTCTCAGCCTTCTAGAATAACAGGCTTGTACTATCATACACAGCTTTGCCGGAATTTCTAAGAACACAAAATAGGAGCCAATAGGCATTCTGAGCTGAGCTGAGCTTTCCCCCTTGGAAAAGTCATTTTCTTTGGCTCCCACTTTACTCAGCTATAAAATGAGGAACATAAGCTAGGGAGTCTTCCACTTCTGAGTTTGACCATTCCAATGGCTTGGGGTTTTTGTTTGTTTGGTTGGTTGGTTGGTTTTTGGTTTTGGGGTTTTTTGTTTGTTTGGTTGGTTGTTTGGTTGGTTGGTTGGTTGGTTTTTTTTTTTCCTATCTTAGAATTAGTTTTGAAGATTTTTATATTTTATTTTCATTTTATGTGTATGGGTGTTTTGCCTGTGTACATATTTGTGTACCACATGCATGTCTGGTGCCTGAGGAGGCCAGGAGAAGGTGTCAGATCCCTGAAGAACTGGAATAGCCGCCATTTGGGTGCTGGGAATTTGGGTGCTTTGGAAGAGCAGTCAAGGCTCTTAACTGCTGGGCCATCCCTCCAGTCCCTTGAATGCATTTTTTTAATCAAATTTTGAGCAAAGATATATTCCACGTGCTCCTCTGGTTATCATGGTGTTAGGTTGTCTTGATGCCATGCTACCCTGTAGAATTCTAGAATGACTTCAGCTGGTCAGAGTACTCAATATCCAGTCAGCTTTTGTTGTTAGTTTTCTTAAGTAGTGATACTGTTAGGAGAATGTAAATGCTCTTCTAAAATTTATTTCATCAAATAGATATTAACAGATATTGATGAAGAAAGAATAATTGCAACTTTTATACACTGCTGCTAAAAATGTAAAATGTGCAACTAATACAGGAGATAAGAAGGCTACAACAAAGCACGTGACCTAGCAACACTACCACTCTTTGTTCCTAGGAAAGGTTCTCTCCATGTAGAACTTTTATGCAAGTGTTCAGAGCAGCATTGTTGGTAATGTCTAAAACGTGGAAGCACTCCACACATCAACCCGTGAATAATCTGTGGCAAATATATCCAGTTTAGCAGGTAAAGTAACAAAGTACCCGAGCACACAACCTGACAGATGGATTCTGATACCAGTGGACTGCAGAAGGCACCAGGCACAAGCTGCCATTATCTCGTGTCTATAATGTGTCTAGAAATGAAGTATATGGTGGTTTCTGGTGCTAGGCTGAACAAAACTGGACACTTAAATCCACTGACGTGTATATAATCTTAAAATGAGAATCATAAGGCATAGGAATTTACATTGCATTAGAGCTGTTAAAACTAAAACCTATGAACCCATTTAAGACCCTATGCTAACCTAGAAGTGTCACCCTGTAGATCATCCCTTCTTCAGATCCCACACTGGGCTCTGTGCCTCCCTGAGTGTGTGTGTGTGTTTTTTTTGTTGTTGTTTTTGTTGTTGTTGTTGTTTTTTACTGTACAGTCTAGGTTGACATACTCATTAGCCTCCTGCCACGGCCTCCTCAGTGTTGACGTTACATAACTTTCATGTTTTACTGTTGGAAAGTCACCTCCTTAGGTGACTGTTCTCAGTGAAGGGACATGCCCATCCCCTGCACAGCCAGATCATTCTGCCCATTTCAACTCAACACACTCAACTCTATCTGAAAGGCCTTTTACCTCACTTACTTATCCTGTGTCTCCCAACTGAGGTAACTGTTTTATCAACTCTTACATGCCCTGGGCCCACCTCAGTTCTGGGTATGTGTGCATCCTTTTCCTATGTATTGGGAGGATGAGTGAGCTATGTTTATTAGCTTGGGATGGATGTCTACTTCTATTCCAGGAGTTTCAGTATTGGGAATGGCTAACAGCTTTTGCCTGAGAGCCTTCATTTACTGTCTCTCATGTTTCTAGTGATACAGAAGAAACTGAAATGTGTTGACCTTAATCCTAAAGGAGGCCCAGATGCATGAGGGGGAAAGTAACTTTGAAAATGTAATCTAATTATAAATTTGCAAAATATGCTACACTTTGATTTACTCATATCTGTTATGTCTCTGACATAATTTTTTAATTTATAGTTTTAAAGTTACAGACTCTAGTTTTGTTTTCTTTGATTTTTCCTTTGTTCTGTAGCATCATTGGCAGCCATGTGTGTGAATTTGTTCTCATAAGCATACAACAGACACACACCTGTCAGTTCTCAATTCAAGTCCCATAGCCTCTAAGGTGTCAAATTGGGTTTCAGAAGCCCCTTCCTGGAAGTTTGATGCTTCTGTGCCAGCCTCAATAGAGAAAACCCTTCTTCTTACAACTCTCAGGAATTCTGGGAAGCATACTAGATGCCAGCTTCCTACACCCTCCCTCCCACACGAGAAGTGGGGAGCCCTAAGAACAAGCAGCGCAGGCTCTACTGACCTCCCCACCTTAGTAGGGTGTCTCTTTTGTCTCTGGTGTGCAAAGGCACCGGCACTGTAGTCCCACACGAAACCATGGGTGGAAGGAGGGAAACTCTGGAACAGAGCTTTTCCTTTTGCTGGGATCCACACCTCTGCTTTTCAGGAGGGATTACTTTTTGTATTTTGAGGGAAAAACAAAACCAACAGCAAAAGATGTTACCCTTTCGTGGGCTCAGAACCAGCTGCTCTGAGGTGCTACAACTTAGCACACATTGGTACCAGAGATGAAACATTAGTGAAAAAGAAGGTGTTTCTGTGATCCCTGGGTCAGCTCATGAATTCCTAGGTGGGGATTCTGGGAAGGAGAGAGATTTTAACTGTCATCAGTTACTGTGCTGAAGCAATTTATGTTACTTGTCATCCAATGTCACTCAAATTATGGGCAACAATCTTGCTGTTAAAAAAATAATCTTGTCATATTATACTCTTTTCCTCTTTTAAAACATAGGGAGATGTGGCCTTCATGGGTGCCACGTTTAATGTTTGTACATTAAGGAGGCTACACTGGAGTAGAAATGATAGTTGCTGGCTGTTCTCATTCATGATGGGATAAAATATGATCATATATAACTCATAAATTTGTATACATCACATTTTTTTCCAGAAATTTTCCCTACAAAGTTTTTGCTAAAACATACCAACACTGATTTTACTTTTAGTTTTGAATAATACACTGTTGTTCATTATAGCTTTTTAAAATAAGCTTGCAAAAATATTTGCTTATCTTTACTTAGAATGCTATAATGTTAGGGGGAAACATTACTAAAAGATGAAAAGTAGGCTGGGCACAGTGACAAATGGCTGTGATCCCAGAACATAGGAGGTAAAAACAAGAGGGTCATGTGTTAAAGGCCAGCCAGGCCTACGTAGTAAGACCCTGTCTTACAAAGTCAAGGGCTGATGATGTAGCTCATTGGTGGAGTGCCTACCTCACATGTTCAAAGCCCTTGTGCCCACCCTTCCCCCTCCAAATGTAGCATGGAAAGCACCAGACTGGTCCATGCTGGGTTATTCTATGAACCTAACTATCATGCACATCAGGCTTGGTATTTGTTCATCCTAACCCTGAGCTAAGCTGCCATGGAAGTGGAACATGACCATGGAGTGAGTATGATCCACATCAGGCAAGACACACCACTTAATATGTTGATAGCCATTCAAGGAGAGGACTGATTTCAAAGTGGGACACTTCACAGATGCACATGACAGCCATTTTGGTTGTGCTGCTGGCCATCAACTCCAGTGTGATAGAGCATTCCTAGAATATATACACACCATATATAACTTTATATTCTTAACTGTATTAACATAATAATAACCATAAAATATATCTATGTCCCAAATACCATGCTAATACACACATGATCCTATAGTTTGCTTTAACCCTCATGAGGAGATGTTATTGCTGCATTTACGGATGAGGAAACATAAAGAGAATAGAAGTGAAACCCTGTTCCAGGCTTACCCAGCCAGCTCTCTTGCATGCAGTAGTGATATGTAGTGTTTGTTAATCAACTGAATACTGGCATTAAAGATACAGAAAGGATCAAATACAACATTTCAGATGTGAAGGCACCCAGACTGGGGAGGTGTGGCAATTGTTTGCTTAGGACTATAGGCAAACATATATATATATATATATATATATATATATTTTTTTTTTTGAACAAGAATGTACTTATGAGAGGTGTCCCAGAGAAGAACTTTTAAAGGATGAGTCTAGCATTCTCTGCAGTACTCATTAATTATTAGGGTCTTTGATGACATAGACCACACAATTTCTCAGAAATTTCTTCTCAGGGAAGTTTATAAACATCAAATAATTTTTCTAATGGATCATCCTCAAATGGGTTTGTATGAGCTTCTCTGGGACACATAATGGAGAAGTAGCTGAAAGGGATTTCAAAGTGATTTTTTAGGACAGAATTCCCATTACAGAGAAGTAATTTCCCTTTCTAGCTCACTAAGCTTTATTTCAGACTAATCGGTTCCAAGATCCATATCCTTTCTCCCCTTATTTCAACAGATATTTTGAATATGAAAATCTTATGTCAAAACTTAGCTGAAGCCTCCATTGGGCTTTTGAAAGGCTAAGTAAGAATTCTGTTTCTAGGAATAAAAGATGTGGATCAGAAAGAGGCTTTGCTAGGGAGAGTCCCTTCTCAGGATGGTAGTGCAGCCAGTCTTTAATCATATTTTTGTTGATTATTTATTAGTTTCCCCACAAAATCAAAGACTCAGTAATGTAAAATGTGTTTTTCCCTAAGATATTTTACAAATGAGAATTCACAAGAAGGAAATAATGGAAATAAAATAAATTTGGTGTGGACTAATTGGGAAATCAAATGTCTTTCTCCAGTCAGTGGCCTACAGGGAAATGGCTAAGTGACCCAGCTGGCCCCGTTGTACCACCCACACTCTGCCTAGACAGAACTCAAATGCCACTAGCAGATAAAGCGAGTGCTTTGTCAGTAAATCCAGACCATCGAGAGGGAGAACTAATTGAAGTGAAAAGGGTGGGCTCCTCGCCAGCTGTTCTATGAACCCACCCTGAACCACAGTGGGGACTGATGAAACCCAATCCGTGTGTATTCCAGTCACAAGCCTTGAGCTTGTGTAATGCAAGCCATCGTGGTTGCCACTGTGAGTAATGTTAAGGCAGCTTGCTGTCCTCAGCTGTGGAGCTCCCTGGCCAAGGAAGCTTTGGTCAATATTGGGTTTGCTGTCAGGAATCCAGACTTCAGCTCACTTCCTAGTGACCAGGAGGCTTGCCAAATATATTGACTTACAGAGATGCTCCCAACCAAATAAATGAGAAAGGTACTGAGGAATCTGCTTGGTAACATACAGAGGAAAGAGGATCAGTCTCATTCCTTGAGACCACTGTGGTCTTAGGGGACTGGAGCCTTGCACATAACTCCCATTGTCTTGGATATGGCCTTAGCAAAGACCATGGTTGGGAAGAGTTCTGATGTGAGTTAGCTATTGCTTCTCTACTCAAGTTGCAAGGTACTTGAAGTCTGGCCCTGAATAGAACTCTAACAAATATAAGCCCTCAGCTCATTCTGTAATCTAAGTCTAGACTTGCTGCAGGGAGTGTTTGAGAGCTCCATTCGTTTCCTGAGACTTGCGCAGTGTGATGCTGTTAAGAAGGAGTGCAGACATGTCCTGTTCAGCTGTCCTTCACTCTAAGGAATCTGCTTTTTCTCTCACTGATATCTTGACTATTTATCACTGTCCAGGGCTCATAGACTTGAGCTCTGATGTTTTCCAGTTGTTTTCCTGCTACTCTTTCCTTGGACTTTTGTGGTTTGTTTCTTTGATAGTATGACTTTCCTTTATCATTTGAAAAGATGTTCAGTGGTCCTATGAACTAGTCCAGTGTCATTTGGAAATTCACACAACCATCCAGCAAAGTTTGTCAGAGGCCATAAGGAAACACTGGAGTGTAGAAAACTACAGTTCATGAGCACTATCTAAAAAACGGTTTCCCAAAAAATTTTGACCAAAGAAAACCCTCATCTTTCACCATCACTTAATATGCTCTGATGCGCAAAGTTACCAGTACCACATGACCTGTTTGAAGGAAGTGCTACATTGCCAGCTTTTTGTTCCTGCTAGGAGTTGTCATTTCTTTCTCGTCCCACTATGCAGTTATTTCCAAAGGCTTGGATTTTATTTTTCAAATATCTATCATCTAGAGTGTGATAACGACAAAACCACTGGAGCTTGCCAACCAGTTTGGAGGCCCTGTGAGAAAAAGGCCACCATCCTAGACCCTGCATAGCACTGAGCCCTGGGCCCTTATACTATGGGCAGGAGTCTGTGCCTGGCTTCTTCTATTACTGTTGCGATTATGGTTGTTTAACCAAGTGGAGATGGACCCCAGCAAAAACATGCTGCAGGACATGTCAACGGGAGATGAATTTGACTGGAAGCAGTATAAATGTTTGGGGGAAAGTTCTGACTTTTCTGTACTTAAAATCATTTTGAAAAAAAAAGTTTTTTTTTTTTTGCAGTTCATCAAATTGTACTCTTAGGTTGTATAAATATATCTCAATTAAATAAGTATGTATACATTATAACTAGGTATTATATATTTGCAATATATTTAATAAGTAAGCTAAGAGATAGGTTAAACGGATTTGAGTGTAGTAGGAAAGGCAACATATGAACAACAAGATGAACAGATTGAGTCTTGCAAAAGGTAGATGCACTATTTCTAAGATGATGCATCCTAAGAGTCTAGTTCCCAGCCTGAGTCTACCCAGGTCTCTCCCCTGAACTTGTGACAACAGGATCTGCCAGCACAAGCTGTTGGCTCCTCATCACAATCCTTTCTCAGCTGCCTTCAAAATCTGCTTCTGGCATTATGCTCTGCCCTGGCCTCATCATCTCCTCAGCTTTCATGTTGCTTTTGTCTTAACACAGCCCACTGACTTAGGAAAAAAACTGAGCTAGTCTTATTTTAAGATTTTTAGCTATAAAGGATGTTTCCCACATGCCAGTGGGGACATAAGCCTGATTTTTACTGTCCTGGTAAACACTGCCCCCTTCCCCAAGTTAGAGATCCTTGAATTCCTATAACCATCCCATTTAGCCTCTACTCTCTTTTTAGTTGGGGCAGAGTGCTGATCCTTTGGCATTAATACAGGTCCTTGCCCTTCACCCTATATGTTTGTAAATCATCAGTGAAACACACTGGGAAGCAACACAGCAAGCTCCAACTCAGTTGCAGTAGTAAGAAGACATACCTGGCTTTTGAGGTCAGTCTGTTGACAACAGCATTTTTACAGCCAATTCCTCTTCACTATTCTCTGCCTCCTGATTTTTATGAAGGCAAGTGACTCAAGACAATGCAAATCACAGAATTTTAAATAGCTGAATTCCTAGGTGATTTTTGAATGGAAACAAAGATAACCTTGTTCGACAGTGAATTTTTGCCCCTGGGTGAGTGGCCAGGTGTTCTTTCAACTGGACTGTGAGACTAATTTCTTCCTGGCCCCTGGAAGGCAGCTGAAGCAGGGGGCAGCTGGTATATCTTCAATCTTGCATACCGACATCTTTCTCTGATTCACAGATTTCCTTTATCCCCAGCACTTCCTCTGGTATGTGCATCTCCGACAGTAAGTGATATGTCTTCTTGGATTTGGGCATTTTGAAACTGCAGGTCCTGGGCAAAGAGGGGAAGGGAACAGGAGATGGCTGCTTACCGGACTGTTTCCAAAGAGACCCCCACACACACTTCCATCTCACCCGCCGCTGCTTCCTGAGCATCCACTAAGGGAGTGACATTGGAGTAATTGAGGGTGTCATCATGAGCATAAATTCTTTGAATATTTAAATGATGCACAATGAATCCAAGAGAAAACAAAATTAATTGATGTCCAGTTGTATTTTCATATAAGGACACATAAAGTACAAAATAGTGAAAATTTTAAAAAAGGAGTAAATTTTCTAAAAAAATTCCTGATGATTGTCACTAACAAAAAAGCAACGCGCCCTACTACAAAAAAGATAGGAGGGGGGCTTTGGAGGGCCAACAAGCGCACCTGGGTACCAGCACCGGCGAGGCCCAACCTTGACGGCCTGGTGATCTCACCCCCGCCGCCCCCCCCTAATTTTTTTTCCTAAATTGCAGCATCAGGAAAGATTTTTTATGTGCCAAAAGGGTATTTGAAGGTTATATGTACATGAGAGAGAACCTGTGCCGACATAGAATCTGTCCACTTTGGTCACCTTGTGCCTGTTGGTGCTTCTGGTGTGACCAGCGTTCTCTCTAGCACTCCAGTATTTCATGGAAAAGACATTTGTCTTTGCTGGTCACATATGTGCTCTGGCTTACAAAAATCCCCCAGGCCTTCCATGAAGTGTTCTGTCCTAGAGGCAAAGAACTATACTCTAAGGCAAACTGGGGACCCTCCCCCTTCCAGCCTTGTGCATGTGGAAATTTCATTTGAACAGGTTTCTGTATGGAACAGAAGCCTGGCTTTGGCTGGCAGCTCCATCTCTTGAGCAGTTCCTAGGTTATTGCTATTGCATCTGCATTTATGCCTTTGTGTAATTCTCAAAACAACCCTGGAGGTAGGAGGCAGGTATAGTTCCCACTTCCTGTATGTGGAAACAGGCTTGGATGTAGTGATCTTAGTAGAGTTACTCACGCAGCCTAGGGCGTTGTAAAAATTGAATGT
Organism: Phodopus roborovskii; assembly: GCF_943737965.1. Classification (NCBI taxonomy): domain Eukaryota; kingdom Metazoa; phylum Chordata; class Mammalia; order Rodentia; family Cricetidae; genus Phodopus; species Phodopus roborovskii. The sequence continues at coordinate 53,952 of NW_026125774.1, read as the reverse complement.
TCTACATGAAAATAGACTTCTGGCTTAGTAAGCACAAGTAGCAGGTGAGATTGCCTTCTACCCAGCCACAATTGCTTGGCAAGAAGGGTGGCTTCCCATTTTAAAGGATGTCTCTTGCTCCATGGCCTCTACCCTCACACAGACTTGCCTTACCCTCTGGTTGACTGACTTTGGTGCATTGTGCTCCGCAGTGACTGTCCAGAGACACCCTCTAGTTCTGCCCCTGTGGCAAGCTGTGTGCCTTCACGCCTTCTACAAGCACAATTTTTCAGTGTCTCCAAACAGGTCATACTCGGAGCCACAGCACCAGACTTTACCCTCCTCCCTGTCTCTCTCTTCCTAAACAAGGACATTCTGAAGAATGTTCCAAACAAGTAGAACATTTAAGATGTGTAGACCTTTATCTCTCCTCCCAGCTGATGGCACTCAGAGTGCTAGGTTGACAGCAACTAGGATCATGACTGCATCTTCAGGCTTTGGCACAGCTTTACTTGGACATCGTTGACAGACTCTCAGCCTCTGTGCATGGCAGAATGAAATACAACTCTCATATCCCAGAATGGAAAGGAGTCTACAGGCAGGCACATGTCTCCTTCCTAAACTGGAGATCTGTAGATGGTAATGGGCTGGCTTTTCTAGGAACTCCATCTTGAGTATTTGTTCTATGTTGGACCACAGCCTGCTTAAGGGGGAGGAAGGACCCCCCCCCCCAGGGGTCCGCTTGTCAGTGGTGTGCCCATGCACATCATGAATGCAAAGCTTGAGTACTTTATGCCATTAAAGTCTCAAGATAGAATTAGACTTGTAATCACACTTGCCCATGTTTTGTCATTTATGATAATTATGGGGAATAATTTATGGTGGTAATACATAACATTTTGGGTCCCCCTGATGCCAACTATCCCTCTTAATTATATGGCATACAGGCGCTTCTTTAGGGCTCAACAGTGACGTCATTGGCTTAGATTACACACTACCTTTGTCCCAGACTTCATTTTAAAGACCACATTAATTCCTCCCAACCCTCACCCCACACCCTCCACTGCTCCCAGGCAAATTTATTTATTCCAAAGCATAACATTTGAATCAAGGCATTTGACATTTTCTTTCTTGATTAGGAATAGGGAGCTTCCCCATGGATTTCTTTCAGGGATGGGATGTTACTTTGCCATGCTGTGTGTACTAACTGCTTTTGATTTGCACCTTCCCCAAACCATGCAATAAAATCACTGGGCACACAGGGCAGGGGTGGGCTGGAGAAAGGTGCAAATACATACCAAAATCATCATCATCATCACAAACGCCAGGCTTTAAAAGAAGAATCCAACTCATTGTGAAGAAATCCTAATGCTAATGAGTTTTTCTACATCTACCTCAAGTCTTTTCCCCAGGCTAGCCCAGTCCTGCTGTCCACACATTTCCAATCATCCTTGCCCACAAGTTGTTCCAAGTTGGTGATTAATGCAACAATGCATGTTTCATATGTAAGGGGTTTTTCTATTTCTGAAATTGGAAGGGAATAAAACAGTAGTATGTCCTCTAGTCTCCTAACATCAGCACCACTCTGAAAACTTTATAAGCTATCTCTTCACACTCTTAAATATACATCCTGTCTATTTCTGTTGTTACTACAGAATTCCATTTTTCACTTCTGTAACAGTTTTAATCAATGCATAGTGTTCTATCAGGTATATATTATTGGGCTTAATAATATTAATTTTAATAAAATTAAAAAGTTGCCACACAGCAGAGGGAACAACTAGCCAAGTAAGGAGACAGCCTGCAAAGTACTCTGCTAACTGTACATCTGACAGAGAAGTCACACAGAGAATATATAAAGATCTAAAAAAATATTAATTGTCAGTAAACCAAACCATCCAGTCAGAAAATGAGCAAATACTTCTCAGAGATGAAATACATGTGGCCAGTATACATGAGAATAAGTTTAATATCCTTAGCCATCAGGGAAATGCAAATTATAACAATATTGAGATTTTGTCTGTCATTAGGAAGTGGCAGTGTCTAGGGATGTAGTTCAGTAGGTAGAATGTTTGCTTAGCCCACACAAAACTGTGAGTGAAGTTCCCAGCACCACATAAAACAAGCACAGTGGTACACACCTATAACCCCAACACTCAAGAGATGAAGACAGAGTATTGGAAGTTCAGGGTCATATTTGACTACATAGGGCGTTCTGGCCAGCTTCAGATATGTAAGACCTACCTCAAAAAATACAGCCCAAAGGGAAATAAAATAACATATGCTGACAAAGATGTTGGTGTTGGCCTCATACACTACTAGTAGTGGCAGTTAAATTGGTATGGACTTCAATGTAGGGGTTACTTAAGAAAACTAACTGGGGCTAGGCAGTGGTGGTACACACTGTTAGTGCCAGCACTCAGAAGCAGAGGCAGGCAGATTTCTAAGTTCCAGGACAATTAGGGCTACATAGAGAAACCTTATCTCAAAAGGGAAGGAGAAGGAGGAGAGGAGGAAGAAGAGGAGGGGAGTGAGAAGGAAGGAAGGAAGAAAGGAAGGGAGGGAGGGAGGAAGAAAGAAAGGGATGAAGGAAGAGAAAGGAAGAATGCTAACTAGGATCAAGCTTTACCCATCCAGGACTATACACAAAGGATCTAAGTCAGCATACCCTATAGAGGGATACCTACAGAGCCATAGTTAGAACTGCAGCACTGTTCACAACAGACATGTTACAGAATCATCCTAGGTGCCCACCAACAGATTAATGGATTAACAAACACTCCACTGTGATAGGTATACACAGTGGAGTCCTACTCAGCCATAAAGAAGAACAAGTTTGCAGTAAAATGGATGGAAATGGAGGCAACTGCATAAATGGAATACCAGACTCAGAATGGCATTACCATGTTTTCTTTCATATGTAGATCCTAGATTTCAGTGTGTGTGTGTGTGTGTGTGTGTGTGTGTGTGTGTGTGTGTGTGATGAAAGTACAAACGAAAGTGGGAGATGAAAGGGGACTGGGGGAGGGAAAGAAAAAGTAGGGCATGGGTTGAATATGAATGAAAAAAAAAGTATATAAACCCATCATCTTGTGTAGTGAATATCTGTCTATAGAGCTATCTATACCTATGTATTTACAATGGCTTGGATGATTCCTTGGGATTGAATGTCTAACCTGAAATAGCTGGTCAAAATTCATATCTTTTTTTGTAACTCTTAACACTTATTGACAAACTGCTTATCAAAAGGATTATACCCATTTAAAGCCTTCATTCACCATTCCAATTCAGACTCTAACTTTATTTTAGTGAATGAGATTTAAATTCAGTTGTGTTGACCTTCTCATAATTGCTGACCACTACTCCTCCACTGAGTACAAATAGGCATGGTACCAAACTGTGCCTTGACTCAACTAGGCATAAACATGGGCAGTCATTATCTTGCATTACAGAAAATTCACAAGTGGGACAGCAGTTGGCCCAGTGATGTCACAGCAGACCTGTGCTCTTCAAGTTTGGCCATTATGGACTTAACCCTGGTGGTGACTTCCTTTGTGTTTCCAAAGGCTGCACTAGCTTCAGGCATCATATCAAATGCAGACACCACAAGATTAGGAGACTACCCCCTCCTAGTGTGTCTCCTCAGAAGTGAAGAAGTTATTCCTCAAAGTTCCAGTTGGCACTTCCTCTGCTCTCACCATGAAGTCTGAGTCTTATGTCAGCTCTTACACTAAACACTGTCACAGGAAATGGTAGTGCCATTAACCAAGAAGTTTATCTGGATTATTATTAACCAAGAAGTTCATCTGGATTCAACAATGAAGTCAACATACTCTTGAGTATTCAGAGAGAGTGGGGGGGGTACCTGTCACAGGTACCATGAGTATTTCCTTCCATTTTTGCCACAACTTTAAAATCCCTAAGTAACCATTATGAATTCAAGGAATCTTTGCAAAAGCAGCTGGCTCTCAGAAGAATTGGGCCTGGCCCTGCATAGAAGGTTCTTGTGGCTGGGCACATGCTTTAATTTAAAGACATTGCTTTAATGTCTTCCCAAAACCTCCCTTGGTGTTTCAGCACACAGATCTCATATGAGAAACAGATTGGATCTCCACCTTTCCCTTTGGAGGATTCTATCTGCTGGTACCATAAAGCTGTCCAGCTTCCACTGGATAATAGTTTGCAGCCTCATGAAAAGGTCTTGCTCTGCAGTTTGGATCACACAGGCTCCAGGCATCTTACTCCATTTGCACAGCACAAGCTTTGGTCCTGGTATCACTCATTAGCACCTCCAGTGAAAGGCCAGGAAGGCAGGAAAAGGAGCAGTTGAAGAACTCAGAACAGTAAGTCCTTGCTTCATCTAATTGAAGAAATGGCTGAAATTGCCATCTCAAAGATATTAGGAAACTATTGGATTCATACACATTTGCCACCAATGTATACAAGTTAGTATTACATTTTAGAGTAAATTGCATAGACAACAACAAAGGGTGGAGGAGGAAGGACCTATTCCTGGCCTGGATAAAACTATCAGAGATGTTGTATGTCTTAGTTTGCATTCTGCATTCATGACTTGTAGAGAAACTGTGTCTTCCTGACTTACAATATGATTTGGCACTAGAATTCCTAAGGAGTCTTAGACCAGAGTGATCCACTCCTTTACCTTGTAAAACTCAGCCCCAAATGTTCCCATTTCCTTTCACACTGCAGAAAGTCATTGCTTTTTGTAGGTAGAGATTGGGGGGTGGGTGGGTGGGAGGCAGGGAGGCTAACTACTGTACTGACAAACCGTCTGTTTTACAGTTTCACAAAAATTTTTACAACATGATTGCATGTTCTAATTATGAGATTATATATATTTCCACCACTTAGATAATCAGGTGCAATTAGACTACCAGAATAGACAGTGGTAAAAGTTACTTGAAGCAAAAATTACACTATAAAGCATTATTTCAGAAAGGCTTTTGGAATCAATGCACCACAGACCCCCACAAGGAGGTGATTATAATATTGTTCAAGTAGCTAGCCATAACCTGCCAGCTTGCCAAAGCAAGGATGCCTTTTTTTATTGTGCAAGATCCGTTTTTGAAAGCTACTATCTAATTCCAGGCACATGCTTCCTGGTACAGGCATATCTCAGATCCTTGTGCAGATACTCCTTGAGACCTAACCTTCCCACTGTCTGTCTGTCTTTCCCATCTTACCTTTTTTTTTCATTTGAGAAAGTAGGTAATGGGAAGAAAAAGAGTTGATGCATTGCCCACTGAAGGATCTGTGGATCCAAATGTAAGGGGCTGCTGGTTTAAGAGTCCATGCACTCCTTAAAATTGCCCGACTCCTCAGAGAGTGGCCTAGAACATTGTCAAGGTCCAATAGGTCTTTGGGCCTTTAATAAAAACTATAAGGTGTTAAAATTGATATGTTAGAGAAAAAAGAGGGTGTAAATAAACACAGAACATGGTGTATGAAAAAGGAGGGAGCCTTTCAAATGGGGAATGCATTTATAGACAGTCCTCAGAAACAACATGGTAGTTTATTGCAGCTGGGTTCCCATCCCCAGAATCAAAATAATCCTGAAAAGTCAGCCTCCCCTTGGATGCTTTAAGCGGACTCTAGTTATTTCCTTGTGCTATCCATAGGAGCTCACCAGATCCTTCCCATTGCTTCATCTTCTGTGTTATCATTATTTAAAAGAGAGAGAGAGAGAGAGAGAGAGAGAGAGAGAGAGAGAGAAGACACCATAAGAACCCATTGGCTTCCTGATCACCTGTCCCAGAGTGTGTGTGTGGGGGGTTAGTTGGCCTTCCCCTGAGTCCGGCGACTCTTTAGAGGCAACTTATAGTCCATATGGAGCAAATTAAGAGAAAGCGAGAAGGACAGCCACTGGTTCTGATTGGGTACAGTAGTATTAAAAAAAAAAAAAAAAGTCAACGACAGCCTTGCCCTGACTTTGAGAAGATGGATAAAATACTCTTTAAACATACTAGTCTGTTTTTTTTTTTTTTTTTTTTTTTAACAGTACAGAAGGGTTACGTTTCTATTTGGCTTTCCAGACCCGTCTCTTGACCTTCTAATTACTTTATTTGAAACAGCACTGAGGGTATAATAAACCTGGAGGGTGCCTCTCCTTTGCTTTATCATAAATTAAAGCTGCTGCTTGTTGAGGTGAAAGTGGAGGCAGAGTGTTCATTACTGCTCAAGTGACGACTTGTCAATAGTGGTGCTTTTAGTTTGTTCTAGTCAGCACTTGCTGTGCATTTTGTTGGGCCACTGGGAAATAAATACAACAAGATTATACATTTGGAATACCACAATAGTTCAGGGGAAGAAAAAAAAAAAAAAAAAACCATGATAAATCATGCGCTTGTTAGAAAGTGACATGCTATCTTGTGCTATTAACAACCAAAGATAATTGCAAGGAATTGTAATTGCAGTTTGCAACTTGCAGTACAGCGTATCCAACATCAATCTTAATAGTGAACAAAGCAGTTTATATTAAAACTTAATTCACCTGGTAACTTTCTGCTGTATACACAGGAGCTAACAGATGTAGCTTTTCAGAAAGTTCAAAGGCATTTGAAATGCGGCAAGCATTGCTAATACCGGAAGCCTTAGAGAAATGCTGCATTAGGACTTGTGATGAAAACAAATGTATGTCATTATCTCCGGTTTGTGTTTATTTAATAAAATATGCAGTTTGCACATTGGTGAATTCCGTGTTTCTGAATGGGTATGGAATGATGGTTTATTTGGAATCAAAGGCCAAACAGGCTGGCAATTATGCATCTTCAATGAGCCATCTGCGTCCTGAGTATATACATTGGAACAGTGTGAACCCCAGTGCTTCAGGGGGTTTGCATGTGGCGGAACAGCAAGCCGGGGAAACTTTATTCATGACTTTCCTTAGATTGGATGTCTTTGAAGCAAGAAGAGGAGAGCTCCTGGAATTACTTAGGAGAACAAGCGTAGTTGTTTTGTGAGTTTGACTGATAGCCAGCAGAGCAGTTGAGTGAAATCTCTAAAGTGATTAGGGCTTTCGTTCATATAATCTTCTACCTTTTTCATTAATTTATTCCATAATGCTATTTTGCTGTTCTTCTACCAGGGATAATAATCTCACACTCTCTGACCTTCGTGAGTGGATGACCTGGAGCCCATAACTAATCTTATTTACTCTCCTGACAGGCCGAACTTCATTTACCTTGTCTGGATAAAAAGCCAGGAGTTCCAAGTCACCCCTCCTTCTAGCCCTCAGCTCATCTTTACTGAAGGGCAAGCAGCAGGCTCTCCCAGCCATCGTCCAGAGCATCCTCAGCAGTGTCCATTTCTCTTCTTAAGAGCATATTATCCACCCTTTGAAATTTTGAAAATAATGGACAAATGGGAGGCAGAGGACTCATTCACATCCCACATCCCACATAGCTATTTTTTTTGAAAGTTACTTTCCAGCCTCTGCTATGTGAATATATATGACTTAACCTAGAGATGACCGTTGAATGCATATGATTTTGTGTTCAGCTTTTATATATAATGACAACATGTTTCACATAGTATTTGATGGTGCATTAATTATGCATTGTAGTTACTGAATAATTTACTAAGTAAATATACCCATTTTATCTTATTCCTCATTATTGAAAAGTTAGGTAGTTCTGTTTCATTTTGATAATATGAAGAATGCTGCAGTGAAAATCTGAGCTTTACCCATTTAGAGTCTTTCTGTGGAATTGCCATATCACTAAAATATATTCCTAGATACCTGTAGCCAGTTGCATGGCCACAAGCAATGTGGAAGTATAAATGTTTGTCCCTAGTCATTTTAGAGTTGGTCCTGATTCCTCCATTTTCAAACTAGATTGTATTGTGCAAACTACCTAGCTTCTCTGCCTCAGTTTCCCCCATCCAAATGAGGGAATGGTGATGGCACTTAATCTCCTAAGCTATTGTATTACATCAGTTTATATATTCAAAGTTGGGGCAAAAATGCCTGCCACATAGGAATCACTGAAGATGAGTGCTTATTATTACTGAAATTCATTTTCTCTTCATTTCATATTCCCCCTCGATTAAGTTACAGCTTTTTTGGGAAACCTTGTATAGAACACTGAAGCTAAGGAGCCAGTACATTTGTACATTTTCAGTGAGTCATCATCTAAGGACCTGGACAGTGAAGGCTGTTGCACCTATAAGGGACAGGCTTTGCGATGACCCACTTTGGCATTAGCAACATACAATAGCTACAACTCCAGAACCACCCTAATGGCCTTGAAGCCTGAATTGAAGGCTGGTGGGCCTAATCCTAGAACTTGTGTCTGTTCTGAGCTGTGAGGGCAGCTCCACTCAGACACTCCTGGGGGAAGAATTCCTCCAAAGAAACTTAGAGTCCTATTGGCACTGAGGTGACTCCCATGGTAGTGCTTACAGAAACAACTGAGTGCCGCTAATAGACAACTTGGAGAATTGGGTGGCCCAGGAATCTCATTAGTTGGTATAGTGATGAGGACCATACAACAGGGACTTTTTTTTTTCTTTTTGTAAGAAAGGAATACACAAAAAGTGAGGCAGTCTTTCTGCTCTCTCGGGCTGGGCTCTGTACTGGTGTGGACATGTTTTTTTTTTTTTTTTTTTTTAGCTTCAGCACCTCCTGACCATAGAACTGCTGTTTCCCTGGCCAGAGTCTCATCTGCCTTGTAGGGAGGAAGATAAGGAAGGAAATGGGAAATGTTTATGACACTAGTCAGTCACCATCTATATACTTCAAGGCACTTCCCCCAGAAGTCCCTGCCCACCAAATCACTGCATTTGCTACCACTCACCCTGGCTCCAGCTGCTAACTCCAGGAAGAGTCTGCAGCTGGGTACAGAGCTGCTGTCCCACAAAGGCTGGATTCTAGGAGGGAGGAAGAAGAGCATGGTAGCTATTAGGGAAGGCACCCTGCAGCTGCTGGCAGAGCCTCCCTGTCTGAAGCCTCCTTTCTTCTACTCTGTGAACTCTCCTGGAGCTTCTGCTGCAGACCAGTGTTGGAGACTAAAGGCCTGAGGTGAGTAATGAGTGCTTTGCAGAGGAGAGAAAGAAAAAAGAGGATTGAATGATGAGAACTTCAGGTCATTAAATGAAGTTCCACCATTTTTTTTCCTGCCCAAACATTAGCAACAAACTCTGTGGAGTAGGAATCGAAAGGAAATGTGCCCTGCCATTTTTCTTCAGCCTTTTTGCAATGCAACAGGACAATCAATACAGATCTTTGCAGTAATCATATATTGATTTTCCTAGAATATAACTCCATTTAAAGCACATTTATCCCCAAGAGTAGAAACGTTGGAGGCTATCAAAGGAGGGAAGTAAGTTTCCTTGACCCCATCTGCAGAGCGCAATAGATTAGCACAGTATAGTTATGAGTTTCCAAGAGACGGAGGAGAGAAGTCACTGCAAGGTTAATATCAGCTAAAGAGAAACACGATTATAGGACATTAGGCTTTGTGTAAAATCATAAGGTCAGGGTAAGATGGCCATACCATCCAAAGTGCCATAGGAGTGTGAGTGCCTGGCATCCTTAGACTATGCCACTTTAACCCCTGTAGCAGCTGAATTCAGGGGACTGAAAGAGACCTAAGTGTATATAGGCAAGGGGGGGGTGATAAAGGAATAAGTAATACTATTTTAATTTTTCAGAGTGTGTATGAACTCAGAATATAAGCTTGTATCACATTGAATGTTTATTTCATATAGACAATGAAGGTTTTAAAAAGATTTATGTGTTTTTAGTTTATGTATGTAAATGTTTGCCTACACATATATCTGCACCATGGTGCATGCATGCATGGTGCTCTTGGAGGCCAGAAGAAAGTGTCACATCCCTTGAAACTGAGTTATAGACGTTTGTGAGCCACCAAGTGGGTGTTAGGAACCAGACTCAGGTTCTCTGGAAGAACAGCCCAGTGGTGTTCTTAACCCCTGTGGACATTTTCAGTGGAGGCTGGGGATATGCTTAGCCTGTTTAGTCTATAGCTCTTAAAAAAAAAAACATCAGAAACTAGTTTTAATGCCTGACTGAACAACCTCACTCCCTCCCCCATGCTTTTTCTCTCTGTAGACTTTGCACAGATACCATCATCCCACAGGCCAGGGTACTGGGCAGCACCAATAAGAAAGTCCTGCCTTTGTAGCTGTCAACAAAGCCAGGCAGAGCGCCCCCTGCAAGAATCTCAAGTTCCCATTTGTGACTGAAAAGGTGGGAGAGCCCTAGTGGGCTCCTAGTTACAGCATATTGTTTACCATATATTTCTCTAAGTCTCTTCCTCACTTTTTATAGGAAAGCTGGCTTCTCACATGCAAACTCTTTAATAAACTAAGAAATTTATGTAGCATCCTCCTCCTCACTGTGCTGTGTTGGGTACTGTTATTTTGCTAGTTCATATTTTGTAGTTTTTTTGTTTTATTTGTTCCTTTTTGTTTGTTTGGGGGTATTTTTGGCTTTGGGCATAGCAACTAGTACACATTGTCAGATAAAGTATCTTATCTGTCAGCTGCACCCTTGTGAACTAATCATAATTCAATAGGCTTACTAATCAAGATTTGAGATTAATATTTTGATAGAGCAATCTGATTCTTCTAATCTATCATTAGTTGACAGTTGCTGTGGGCAGAGTGCAGACTTCGCAATCGTCTGCCTGCTTCTAATCACTTTGGTTGGCCCCGAAGTTGGGTAGCAGAATTGACTGTAGCAGTGGGCCTGGGCCTTGCAGCGAATAAGGTCTACTCCTCTCTTCCACTCTCCCTCTCCCTCCAGAGTTGGTCAAGTAGAAATATCAGTTCTTGTGAAACCATGTGATCCACATATTGGGAAGCATGTGTCCTTTTGTCTCTTTCACCTGATAACAAAGGTGTACCCAGCTAAGTGACAGATAGACCTCAGGGGATCTGTTGTGACACTGCCAAACAGTGTACAGAGACAGAAGAGAGATGGAAGTTATGGTTAAATGTTACTGGTTACAACTCCTTTCATGTGTTACTGAAACCCATGTTACTGAGTCTAGCATTCTTGTTCTTTATAGCATCATTTGTTACATTTGTTCTGTTTGCCTGGATAAATGAAAGCTTTAGCTATACTCTAGCTAATACACATATATTCATATAAATCACATATATTGTATATATTATGTTTCTGATATAAAATCCTAAAATAAGATATTATGGATTGGGGATGTAGTTCAGTGATTAAAACCCTTGCCTGGGATGTACAAGGCCCTGGGTTCAGTCCCCAGCACCTATGACAATGATGATGATGACAATGAGGATGACGTTGATGACATATTATATCACATAGCTATCACACAATTTCCTGAGGAGTTTATTACCAACTTTCATTCTTGCTCTTGTCTTGTTACTAGTGTAGGATACTTTCTCATTTTAGAAAGCTTGAAAAATTCTAGAAGAGTTAAGCAAAGCATTTTTTTAATCTTATGTTTCTTTTATTTATTTATGCGGGGGTTGGAGACATATGTATCATGTGGCGGTCAGAGGACAACTTGCAGGAGTGTGGTCTCTCCTTCCATCCTATGATTCTTGGGAATCAAACTCACCATGGCAGACTTGGCAGCAAGGGTCCCTTCTTGCTGAGTCATCTCTTAGCTCAAGAAAACAAGTTTAGTTGCCCCCAAATCTGATCAACTCGGTTACTAAGGTTAACATCATATAGCCTTATTAAAATCAGAAACCCAAATAAATGAGTAATTGCTTGAAAGGGTTGCCAGTGAAGACCTTCTCCACCTGGCATGTGGCTTTGGACTCTGGAACACAAGGAAACAATCCAGAGGAGCCCAGGAAGAGCCACTCCCTCCCACGGTTTCCCTTTCTTCATGCAAATCACGTGGAGGAACCCTATTGAGGTTGGTGGTGGTTCTCCTGTGTTAGAAGTCACACATGTCACTGCCCTAATACAGGTGCTAGCCACACTTTGAGAGATGTGTAGCGTGGCTGATTTAGACCAGGGGTAGTGGAGACTGACCTAATTAGACTCCAGGTGTAATTACATAGGCAGTGTAGGCAGCAGTATTAATTAACGTCTGTGCTGAATGTGCCGTAGCACCTGAACAAAGAACAGTTCATGGAGGAAGCCTCTACCCTGCTCTGTCTTTAGAATATCTTTAGTCAAAGTTGTCTTCCTTGTTCCCTTCTTTATGTAGTTGAGACATGAGCAGTAAAGCCAGCTGTTTTCCAGAAACATTCCACGCTTTCTCCTCTGTGGACTGCTCTTTTATACAGTTACATGTGTCCTTCCTCGTGCCTATAAGGCCCATGTGCCTCTCGTCCTAATTCCTCTCCACTAAGCACTGCAGTAGTTTCTGTGAAGAGGGACTGACCCTCAGATGCAGCTAACAGCCCATCAACTCATATATGCTATAGACTTCCTTCAGTGACCCGGAACAGGAAAGGCAAGAGTATTTCAGGTAGTCGGTGAAATGCTGTATGGAAAGTGTGTGTATGTTACCCTCACAATGCGTCCCAGGTTCCCAAGAGAGAAAAACCCCATTTTTAGGTTCCACTCTCCTAACACTGTTTCCTTGGTAGCTTCCTCCAGCTTCATTTTTCTCCCTAATGTGGCAAATTGGGATCACCTTGCTCACATGGTAAAATGAATGCTGTCATTCTCGCATTCTCTCTGTAAGAACATGCTCAGCTGCTGTAAGGACTCTTCAGATAAGAAGTACTTGCCAGAAGCCTTGGGAACTGGTGAACTGACAGATCACACCATTTTCATCCAGACCTCTCTTCAGCTAAGGGGAAGAAAAGCGCTGGGCTGTCTGTCTACTGAAACCCAGTCTCTATTTGCTTATTTAAGCCCCATAAATATCCGGTGTGCTTGTATCATCTTTCACAGCAGTGGCTCTCAACCTTCCGATGCTGCGACCACTCAATACAGTTCTTCACCTTTGACCCAGCCAAAAAATTATCTTTGCTGCTACTTCATAACTCTCAATTTGCTACTGTTTTGAATCTTTATGTAAATATCTGCTGTGCGGGGTATCTGACATATGACCCCTATAAAACGGTCATTTGACTCTCAGAGGGTCATAGCCTATGGGTTGTTAGCACCACAGCAGTTGGTGTTGACCAAGCACCTTCTGACCTTCTGTACATCTCTTTGGAGCATTGAGAATCCAGAGGAACTAAGACATACCCCTTGTCCCCACAGTTTGCCGTCAGACTAGGGGAATGAGACATAAAGCACAGGCAAGTAAAACACTAGCAGAGGGTTTAAGAACAGCCTCAGAGACCTCAGGAGAGAGATAGCACATGATATTGCATGGTTATCAAAGGCACTCTTGGTGTCATTGAATAGAAAAGGATGATTTTGGATCAGTCTAATAGTAGGAACTCATAAGTACCATCATAGTCTCCAACGTATTAAGAAACTGAAATATTCCATAAGCAAAGGCTTTTGGGTCACTGAGGAGCTACTCAAAAGAAAGTACTGTGTCCTGTGTCAAAAGTCTTTTAAGCTAGAGTCCACATTAAAAAAAAAAAAAAAAAACCAAGTGGTGGTGGCACACACCTTTAATCTAGCAATGAGGAGGCAGAAGTAGGTGAATCTCTGAGTTCAAAGACAGCCTGGTCTACAAATAGAGTTCTAGGGCAGCCAGGGCTACACAAAGAAACCATTTCTTGGGGTGAAAAAATGGGCATAATGCCTTAGAATCCTAACTCTAGAAAAGCAGAGGCTGGCAGACCCTTAGGACTCAATGACCAGGAAGCCTAGCATAACTACAAACTTTCCAGGATAATGAAATACTCTGTCTTGGAAAACAAGACAGTAAACTCTCCTGAGGAACTGTAGCCAAGGCTGACCTCTGGCCTATATATGAAAGTGCGTATATATGTACCTACAAATACACAAAAAGTGCCTTACGAAAAAAAAAAGCCAATACCCAAGGAGCCTGTATAACTGATACAGATACATTATTCTGGATCATTGCTGCAATGAAAATCCAGACATTTTAAATTCTCTTAATACTATTGGTTTTCACAGAGCCAGGTTCGATAACCATATCATTCTGAAGTTCCATGGATTCAAGTCCCCTAAGTACACTTGAGGTAAATTTGGACTTGGAGTTGTGTAAGACTTAGGCAGGCAGGCCCAATAGGTCTTTGGTATAAGGTGGCATGTGTTATGATAGTGGGCTCAGTGTGTCATGAAATCTAGACAATTTTGAGGAGGGACTAAAAAGTGGCTGAGTTCCGGAAACCTCCCAATGTGTCTGATGTGACATAATTCTAACAACACAGGAAAGCTAGGTTTGCTATTGCTCTAGGCAAATGAAGTACATGTAGAGAAAACCATTGCGCTTGGAAATAGAGGGATGTGAGAACACATTAGATGGGTACAGGGTAGCAGAGGTATAAAGTTCCTGAGACTTCCAAGGTGAGAAAGATTTGTAATAAACAGGTTATGTCAATAAAGAGGAGGGTGGAGTCAAGGGTGAGTCTGTGATTTCAAATGTAGACATAAGGTACATTTGGGGAAGTAGCTGCGTGCCCCAGTATAGTTTGATCCTGGGAAGGAGTTTTTAAAACAACAGCCATGCAAACTGGCTACTGAGAAAACCTAAAATGCAAGGAACAGTGGCATTCTCTGGGTCTTCAAGAAATGATTCCCTAACTCTATGTCCACGCAGTTATTGATGCCCAGGGTACAAATAGGTAATGAAAGAAAATGATCAAGTTGTAATTTTGATACATATTCCCTACCTAACATCTGCTCAACTTAGCATTTTCAGTGTTAGAGTGATGATGCAAAGGGGAATCTGTGTTCATAGGACCTGCACTTTGATGTGTAGAGTTTGACCCTTTTCTGGACCATTAGTAATTGTGGCAGGATACCAATGCACTGCTGAGCATTGGCGATGAACTGCAGCTACTGTTTCATCTCTGGATTACCTAGGGAGCCAGCATGCTCTGCAGTGCACTGTGTGGCAGCCTGCATGCTCTGCAGGGGACTGTGTGGGGAACAAGCGTTCAGCAGGCCAGTTGATGTCCAAGCATTTTCAGCGTAGACAACAGGTTCAAAATACTCATCATTGTACTTGAATGGCACAATGATGCTTTCATTTTCATACTTATATCACTATAGGCATGTTGTAGCTTGAGACACTGGTAAATATGTAGAACTCAAAAGAAAGAGCCCTGCTTTGTTTTTGTGAGAAGCTCAGTGAGGCTGTAAGTTTAGTTCATCGGTGGGTAGACTACTTTTAGCATGGGGGAGGGGTACTAGAATGTGACAGAATGTTGGTTCATAAATGTTGCCTGGCAAATCTGCTTGCATTCTGTATCCTAGTATCATGGGCCAAGGACCAGAGAGAAGCTTCGAGAATGGGTTAACATGGGACATTACAGTCTCCCAAGATAACTATCTCCTGAAAATGTAATGGCAGCATTTGATTCGCCTAAAAAGGTCATAGCCTCACCTCTGGAAGTGTGCCTACAGCTTGTACTGGTTACCAAATTCAAGATTATCTAATCATCAGAGAACGTAGTCTATGGAGAAACTGTTCAAAGTCTTCTGTTTATAAATACTCTCTCTCCTAAGAAGAAAAACTATGGAACAAAAGATAATAAGACTCACAATTATTCATCAAACGTGAGTTTGCCATTGTTAACTTCCTTCAGGATGGTGATAATCCATTTGTTACAGTAGACTTAGTGATTATTGGATTGCAGTCCATCTCTTTAGAGGCAGCTGTCCAACAAAAAAATGTGTGGTATCTTCTAAAACCCTGTATACACAATGACATTTCAGCATTTAAACAATTTATTACTCTGTTCTGCGATTAAATAAGGGATGAACCGGGGAGTTTCCGACAATCATGTGGGAGTCAGTGAGAGCAAATTGTGTCGAGTAAGGCAGACCATTTTATCCTTTGATTATGTTGTTATTTGATTATTAAAATAGGACATTAGATAAACTATGATCAGTGGATTCCAAGATGTGGGAAGCAATTCTTATGAACCATCTAAATATCAATTTTGTAGTCAAAATATTTAAATTAATCATGACAGCATCGTTCATGAGCCTGGTTTGGATCCACCTTAGGGAAGTGGATGATGTTACATGAACTCATTATTTGATTATTTAATTAAATAAAACAATGATTATATCATCCATGACACCTGGAATCTGGTGCCACAGATCATCTAATTACATAATTAATGAATTTAAATTGAAAATCTGTGTTAATCCCCAAAATAATGTAAATATTTGTATAGTTATGTAAACAACAATCCTCCACTTCATGAAGAGACATGTAAGGCTCCCTCTTGTGGAGATAATTTGCAATATCTTCACATTTTATGATTCATTGACTCAATTGATGATGATGACATCGTTCATGACTGGAGTCTGGCCATGCTCCCCTGCCAGTAAAATGCTACAACCCTATTTATTGTGACAGTTAGCTATTACTGACTTATTTAATTCTTTAAATTACGTAAACGACAGACAGTGCCATCACCGATTACAGTTAAGGTGCAAAAATCTGTGAGGGACAAGGTTAGGAAAGATGTAGACACAGGCAGAGCATTTTCTTCCAGAGTACGAGGGATGCTGGGTGATTGAGTCCAGGAGGTTGCACAGTTCCATCCGAGAAGTACAAGGACTTTACCAAGGCTGGCACAGTGGTCTGGCTGTTGACTACCTGCTCTTCCTCCACATCATCACATCGGTTGTGATCTACCATGAGAAGAAGGAGTGGCACTAGGAGGTCGGCACCATCACCGAGACCTGGCAAATGATGACGACTCAGAACACGGAAGAACATCTCTCTCTCAGCTATGTTATTGATGCCCCTGCTGCAGCCATATTTTCAGCTGTTATCAACATTGTGGCTACTCCTGCTACGCCAGGATTGGGCCCACTATCTCACGTCCTGCCGCACCACAACAGAGATTCAGGAGCTTGTGAAGAGGTCAGGCCAACAGAATTCATCAGGCAAGACAGTATGATTATCTGATGATTAACTGATGGCAATTTAAAAATGCATGATGACAGCATACAGTTTCATACCTAGCAAGTCTGCCCAGGAATTGATGATACTAAAAAATGTCAATGGCTTACATATTTAAAGATGTAATTATTAAATTATTTCATTATATAATCAGTGATCCCTGAAGTTTGGCGCCACCGTGTGTGACTCAAGTGTGACAGACCATCTAACTATCTGATTATTTCATTTTCAAATTTGTCTTTTTCTACTCCAGGGAGAGTGGAGTCTGTATCCACCTTGTTGGTGTTAAATTGTATCTTCTGAATTCTTTCTTTCTTTCTTTATTTCATTCTTTCTTTCTTCCTTTCTTTATTTAAATCAATGTTGATATCATTTTTTTTATCTCTCTAGGGGTGAATTATGAGAAACTATCTCTTTATTCATTCATTTTATGTTCAAATCTCTGATTAAGAACTCAATGTCTCTTCAGTATTGAGCAATCATTTAGGCTTCATGCATAAAACACCATCCACTTTTTTAATTTATTCAGTGATCAATGGTGTTTTGAGCCTCCTTTGGGGAGATCGTTGTACCAGACCATCACGTCATCTAATACTACAATTACTTCTTTAACTGTTAAACTAGGAAATTAAGTAATAATTCATCATTTAATTTATGTATTTCAAATACAGGTAACGTTATGGAACATAAGTCCCTTTTGGAGTCAGATTTTGGGAGTTGATGATGTAATATCATCTCATTACTTCATCATTTAGCTATGTAAATAGATCTTTACATCAGCGATAGGTTTAGACTTTGTTGCCATCTCATCAGTGTTAATGTAAAAGGCCCACTAATTAATTTTCAATTTAATTTTTTAAAAACATCACTATTCCAGGAAGAGAACAGTCTGACTACTCCATGTTGGATTTAAGTATGCACCACAATGTCATTTTTCAATCATTTTTCATTATATATTAATTATTAAAATCGATGAAGATGTTGTTCTTCTTGACTGGAGTCGGGCCAAACCTCCATGGGAGTTAATCACGTGGCATTATTTAATTATCTAAGTACTACTTCCTTGACAATCACTGGAGTTTGGTTCCATCTTTTGAAAGTTAAATATGGAGGACTATCCAATTATTAACTTATTTGATTGCATAAGAAATGACGGTGTCATCCGTCATTTGGCTGCTGTGGCATTGACACAGCAGAAGATCGGTACCAGAAGCAATGTCCAGATCATGGGAGACACTGCCTTATACAGTGATTACTGATTACACAATAGTGGATTTTTAACAAACGAATGATTACACGATTAAAAAAAAAAACTGTACTGTTTCCCATCATCGGTTTCTGAGAGGTTGCAACAGAACTAACCCATGAAGGACACAATGACCACCGATTTTAAAAATGGAATAACTGAATAATCTCCCGATCAGGGAATCTCATCTAATGAACTCTGTCCGGCTGTTAACATGACACACCACCATCAATAAATAAGTCTACATAACCATATTAGAAAGTAGGGTACAGGACTTAATAGAGAACAGTCAATTGAGGAATCCAAAATGACTGAAAGAAACATAAGACACTGCTCAAAATCCTTAAACATCAGCCTAATGGAAATCTAAACAACTCTGAGAAACCCTAGATGAAGCTCCTCTAAATGTAAGAGAATGCAGAGGTGTTAATTTTATTTTCAATGAAGGGGAATGTATTATGGTAGAGGCGATTAATTGTATTGTTTCCGTTCGAGAAATTAGAAAATTGAAGCATAGAAAATAGTTTTAAAATACTCATCATTGTACTGGAATGGCACAATGATGCTTCCGTTTTCATGCTTATGTCACTATAGGCAAGTTGTAGCTTGAGAGACTGGTTAATATGTAGAACTCAAAAGAAAGGGCCCTGCTTTGTTTTTGTGAGAAACTCAGTGAGGCTGTAAGGTTAGTTCATTGGTGGGTATACTCCTTTTAGCATGTGGGAGGGGCACTAGAATGTGACAGAATGTTGGTTCATAAATGTTGCCTGGCAACCCTGTTGCATTCCTTATCCTGGTATCAAGGGCCAAGGACCAGAGAGCAGCTTCGTGAAAGTGTTATCATTGGACACTACAGTCTCCCAAGGTAACTATCTCGTAAAACTTTTAATGACAACGTTTGATTCGCCTAAACAAGTCATAGCTACACCTCTGGAAGTGTGCCTACAGCTTGTACTGGTTACCAAATTCAATATTACCTAATCATGAGAGAATGTAGTCTGTGGAGAAACAGTTCAAAGTCTTCTGTTTATGAATACTCTCTCTCCTAAGAAGTCACACTGTGGAATAAAAGACAAATAAGACTCACAATTATTCATCAAAAGGTGAGTTTGCCATTGATGACTTCCTTCAGGAAGGTGATAATCCATTTGTTAGAGTGTACTTTGTGATTATTGGATTTCAGTCCATCTCTTTTGAGGCAGCCGCCCAACATTAAATATGTGACATCTTCTAAAAACCCTGCATACACAATGACAGTTCAGCATTTAAACATGTTACTACTCTGCTCTGCGATTAAATAACTGATGAACATGGGAGTTTCCCACAATCATGTGGGAGTCAACAGAGAGTCAATTGTGTGGAGTATGGCAGACCATTTCATCCTCTGATTATGTTGTTATTTGATTATCAAAATAGGACATTAGACAATCCATGATCAGTGGATTGTGGTGATGCAATGTGGGAGGCAAGTATCATAGACCATCTTAATATCAATTGTGTAGTTAAAATATTTAAATTTATCACGACAGCATCATTCATGAGCCTGGTTTGGAGCCGCCTTAGAGAAGTGGATGATGTTACATGAACTCATTATTTGATTAATTAATTATTTAAAAAATGATCATATCGTCCATGACACCTGGAATCTGGTGCCACAGATCATCTAATAACATAATTAATGAATTTAAATTGACAATCTGTGTTAATCCCCAAGATAATGTAAATATTTGTATAGTAATGTAAACAACAATCCACCATTCCATGAAGAGGCCTGTAAAGCTCCCTCTTGTGGAGTTAATGTGCAATATCATCACATTTTAGGATTCATTTTTTTCAATTGATGATGATGACATTCTTCATGCCTGGATTCTGACCATGCTTCCCTGCCAGTAAAATGCTACATCACCTATTTATTGTGACAGTTAGGTACTACTGACTTATTAAATTCATTAAGTTATGTAAACGACCGACAATGACATCACCCTTTATGGTTAATATACAAACATCTGTCAGGGACAAGGTTAGGAAAGATGTAGACATGGGCAGAGCATTTTCTGAATGATCTATGCATCTCCTAGAGTACGAGGGATGCTGGATGATTGCGTCCAGAAGGTTGCACGGTGCCAACCGAGAAGTACAAGGACTTCACCAAGGCCGGCACAGTGGTCTGGGTGATGACTACCTGATCTTCCTACACATCTTCACATCGGTTGTGATCTACCATGAGAAGAAGGAGTGGCCCTAGAAGATCGGCACCATCACCGAGACCTGGCAAAAGGATGACGACTCAGAACAAGGAAGAACATCTCTCTCTCAGCTATGCTGGTGATGCCCCTGCTGCAGCCATATTTTCAGCTGTTATCAACATTGTGGCTACTACTGCTACGCCAGGATTGAGCCCATTATCTCACGTCCTGCCACACCACAACAGAGATTCAGGTGCTTATGATGATGTCAGGCCAACAGAATTCATCAGGAAAGACAGTGTGATTATCTGACGATTAACTGATGGCATTTTAAAAATGCGTGACAACAGCATACAGTTCATACCTGGCATGTCTGCCCAGGAATTGATGAGACAAAAAAAGGTCAATGGCTTTCTTATTTAAAGATGCTATTATTAAATTCTTTCATTATATAATCTGTGATCCTTGATGTTTGGCGCCACCTTGTGTCACACTTACAGAAGATCTAACTATATGATTATTTCATTATTCAAATCTGTCTTTTTCTACTCGGAGAAGAGTGAGTATGGGATCCACTTCGTTGGTGTTGAATTGTATCTTGTGAATTCTTTCTTTCTTTCCTTATTTCATTCTTTCTTTCTCCCTTCCTTTATTTAAATCTATGTTGATATCATTTTGTTATCTCTCTAGGGGTGAGTTATGAGAAACTATCTCTATATTCATTCATTTTTTTGTTCAAATCTATGATTAAGAACTCAATGTCTCTTCAGTATTGAGCAGTCATTTAGGCTTCACGCATAAAACACCATCCACTTGTTTAATGTTTATTCATTTAATTATGAAAATATGTCATTATGTATCCAGTGATCACTGGAGTTTTGAGCCTCCTTAGGGGAGACCGTTGTACCAGACAGTCACGTCATCTAATACTACCCTTAGTTCTTTAACTGTTAAACTAGGAAATTAATTAATAATTCATCATTTAAATTACGTATTTAAATTACAGGAAATCTTATGGACCATAAGTCCCTTTTGGAGTCAGATTTTGGTAGTTGATGATGTAATATCATCTCATTACTTCACCATTTAGCTATGTAAATAGATCTTTACATCAGCGATAGGTTTAGGACTTTGGTGCCATCTTATCAGTGTTAATATAAAAGGCCCACTAATTAATTATCAATTTAATTTTCTAAATTCCTCATTATACCAGGAAGAAATCAGTCTGACTACTCCATGTGAGATTTAAGTGTGCACCACCATGACATCATTCAATCATTTCTGTGATTGTGATCTACCATGAGAAGAAGGGGTGGCACTAGGAGGTCGGCACCATCACTGAGACCTTGCAAATGGATGACGACTCAGAACAAGGATCATTGAAGATATTACTTAAATTTTCTACAATTTGCAAGATTACATCATATATTTTCTGTTATTTCAGGCTACATTTGGGATAATCATAAAATGGAGGATCATTGTCAAACTTCTAGAAGACACAGAAGGTAAATTTTCATGTGCAGATTCATGAAAAATTGGCTTTGAAGATATTTTAATGAATCCTGGAAATTTTATTGAAGAGTCACACTTAAAAATTTAAAAAAGATTAAGAAGAGCAACAGTGAAAATAAGTGTAGCTAAAGTGATGATTGTCATTTTCTCATAAAACCCTCTAACTCGGTGAAAGATAGCTCTTCTGTGTTTGCAAGGCATTTGTGAAAAATGAGAGGGAATCTATGTCTTAACAGATATCACCCTTTGAATTATAGCACCCGGATAACTATTCTGTAGATATGCCAGTCTGTTTAGTTTCATTCTATTCAGATATTTTAAACAGTATACATGTTGCATAGGTTATAATTATATGTCCAAGACCTCCTAAGAAAAAAGTCTATAGTTAAGCAGGCATTTCTTATCTATTTGTGACTTTGCTGTGGATATTGAAAGGGTCAGTTTATGAATGTCAAGAAGGTGTTACAGAGAACACTTAAAGTTGATTTAAAGAAAGTCAATGTGTGAATGCTATGTGGAAACCGTTTATTTGTTATCTTAGTTTCATAAGCATATCATATGTAGAGCCGTGTAGTTTAATTGCAACATTCATGATCAAGAGCAAGGGGGATCCCTTAAGTTTGGGATCACCCCACTCTACAAAGTGAGATTCAGGATAGCTAGGTTTACACAGAGTCATTCTATATTAGAAAATATAGGGGAAAAAAGTATTTAGTTTACTCTAAATACAAGTCATGTGAATTTAGAATGTGGAAAGAAGCAACATACCTCTCTTAGGACAGTGAGAAGAAATGAAAGATATTTAGTAGTCCCCACTTTGAGGATATTTATTGAGTGTGAAACAACTTTCAAATTTATCAGTATTCCTAAGTCATCTGCAAGATACCATCAATTTACACTGTAGTAAATCCATATGACCGTTTGAATGTGTGAATGCTTCCATTTGTACTGGTATATTTAGCCATTGTAGTATGATTTCTATGATGGAAAAACTGATAAATGGTATAAATATGGCAAAGCTCTGAGTCATTAATTTTTTTCAATTATGTGGGAGATTTTATGTAAATAGATGCCATAATTGAGGGCCATGAAATAAAGCTCTTACTCTGAATCCACAGCTATCTTCAATGAAAACAAAACAATACCACATTAGAGAAGCATTATGAATGTAAAACTCAAGATCTGAATCTTGTTTACAATCAGGCCAAATTACAACTTTATTTTATACATGTAGGAAGTTTCTTTAGTTTCATGCATGTGGTAAAGTTTTACATATGCTAATTATCTTTGCAGGAATCAAAGAAGCCTTAAGGGAGCGAATCCTGTGAATATACATATTGAATGTGTGAAAAACTTTGTGGGTTACAGGCATCTTCAATGGCTTGAAAAAATTCATACTGGAGAGAAACCGTATAGAAGTCTAGAGTGTGGTGAAGTCTTTGCATGTCACAATTTCCTTCTTCTCAGTGACAGAGCACACATGGTAAAAAAAAACCTATGAATGAAGTCAATGTGGTAAAACATTTGCAAGACATACTATGCTTAAAAGACATATTAAAAAATATACTGGAGGGAAAACACAAGACTATAATCAATGTGGTAAATGTTTTTCACAATACAGTCATATAGTATGTCATAAAAGAAAACATATTGGAGAGAAACCCTATGTATGTAACCAATGTGGTAGGGCATTTTCACAAGTTAGTACGCAACAATCTCATCATAGAACACATACTGGAGAGGAACCCTATATATGTAATCAATGTGGTAGAGCATTTTCATGTGCCAGTAATCTCCAGTCTCATCATAGAACACATACTGGAGAGAAACTTATGGATGTAATCAATGTGGTAAAGCTTTTTCATGATACAACAACCTGGTACATCATAAACAAACACATACTGGAGAGATACCCTATGAATGTAGTCAATGTAGTAAAGCTTTCACAACATATGATGTGTTTAAGTCATATAAGAACACATACTGGAGAGATACCTTATGGATGCCATGATTGTGTTAAAGACTTTGCTTACCTCAGCACTCTCGTAAGTCATAAAAGAATGTATACTTGAAAGATACTGAATGTATCCCATGTGGTAAAGTCTCTCTATGTATCATCAGTCTTTATAATAAAAAAAAATCATAGTGCATAAAAACACTATACATGTATTCATTGTTGTAATGCTGTGCACTTTGCTTATCCCAATAATCTTTGTGAGCCTAAGAAAACCCTTATGAGAAGGAGTTGTCCTCGAAAGGATGTGGTATGATCTTTATTCAATACACATTGTCCTCCATAGTTTTCTGGAGAGAAAAATATCTGACACGTGTGAACAATCAGTTCAAGCACTACAATGTCTCTGTTTTGTTCTCACTTGCAAATTTATGGGGAAAAAAAGTCCTGATTATTCACTGGTAAGGTTACCATGTTTCATGGTAACACTTGACTTGATTTACATAAAAACCTCATTCAGATGGATTGCTATCTCTAAGCCCAATCCTTCATGCTTACTTTCTTTTACATGAAATAATTTATGTTACAGGAAAACTTTGAAGACTTTAAGACCCTCAACACAATAGTTACAGGATTGAGTACTCATTAGAGAAAAATATTCAAATATGGAAATCTGATTAGAGATTTGATTTAATTTTAATTATGTGATGCCAGTGTGTCAGTTTGTGATTGTTCATGGTTTCTCACAAGAATGTTACATCCTTGAGTTTTCCTGTAGGAGGAACTAAAGTGTGTTCTCAGAAAACTGACATAGGTCATGGCAATGAACTTGCCATAATTTTGTTCATCCACATTTCTAAACTTGTACGTATTTAAAATCCTGTTTTATCATCTTGATATCAGGTAATAGGGAAGAAATCATGGAAGATGAAACCTACATCATGTAAATAATTCTGTGATCATATTAGATATCATACTTGACTTTAGTCTTTTTTTTCTTTTTTTCTTAGTTATGAATGCCCATCCTTAGTTTGGTTTGTTTCTTTCACATTTTTTTTTTTATTTTATATAACTAAGTCCATTTAAATGAAAACAAACATTTATAGACAATATTTGGGAATTTGGGTGTTGTTATTTCCAAACTACTTCCTGCTGGTAAGGGGCGCTGTCATGGGGAATTCGAAGGAGATTCAGAAATCCTGGCTGTAGTCTGTCAGGCTGCTTTGTACAGCTGTTTTGAATGTAGGATCGACTGGTAATGTGTTTCAGGTGGTCTGGCTTGATCAAACCACATTAGTCTGGAAAGAATCCACATCTTTTCATTTTCTGTGGAAACAAAAAATAGAAATCCTTTTCGCCAGTAACTTGTCCTCCAACTTAAATATTGGAGTCAAAGCATTTTTTTAATTTAATTTATTATTTTACATGTCGATCCCAGTTCCCACTCCCTTCCTCCCTTCCAACCTCACTCAGTCCATCCCTCCTTCTCTACCTTTTACCTTCTCTGCCATCTCAATGCACTCTACCCACCCTCCCCTCCACAATTCCATATGTAGGGGGATGTCATCCAGAAGGGGTCATGTAGGTCTGACAGGTCATGTGAAGTAGAGAATAGGGCTTCTCTCCTGTCTTTAGAATATGGCAGTTATCCCTCCATGGGGGATGTGTTTGCAAAGTCTTTTTGTGGTCCAGGAATACTTCCTGGCTCCACTGTCTGAGGTCCTTTAGACTGCTCAGTCCTTCTGGCTGAGACCCATATTCAGGGGGGCCTAAGACAGTCCCATGCTGGCTTCCCAGCTATCAGTCTTGTGGCCCGTTAGCTCCTCCTTGTTCAGGTAAGCTGTCTCTATGTGTTTGTGCCACCTGATCTTGTCCTCTCCCTCTGTATCTGAGTTCTACTTTGGCTCAGTGTTTATGTATGGGTGTTTGCTTCTTTTTCCAACAGGCATTAGTTGAGGGCTCCATGGGGAAGTTAGTTGTTGATCTCACTCTCTGGGAAGGGCATTTATGATAGCCTTTCCACAGAAGCTCAAATTGTTAGTTAGCAGCAGTCTTGTAGTTTTCTAGACCTTTCTTTGTGTTCAATTTTATCTTCAAACCAATATTGGCTCCCTCTTTTATATTCTCTCTCTCTGTCTCTGTCTCTGTCTCTGTCTCTCTCTCTATCTATCTTTCCTGTCTTCTATTCCTAACCAGGCTCAATCTTCCTGGTTGCACATGTTTTCCTTTCCTCCCCCTCATTTTCTCCTACTTCTCTCTCCATTCGCTGCCCACTCCCACTTCCCCTGAGCTTGGGGGACTTGTCTCTTCCCTGTTCTGTGAGGGACTTTACATGAATCTCTTAGAATACACCTTGTATCCTAGTTTGTCTTGTGGAGTGAATTATAGGCTGGTGATCCTTTGATCTAGGTCTAAAATCCATATATGAGTGAGTACATACTGTGTTCCTCTTTTTGTGACTAGTTACCTCATTCAGATGGTTTCTTCAAGTGCCATCCACTTGCCTGAGTATTTCAAGATACCATTATTTTTTTTTGTCTGCAGAGTAGTATTCCATTGTGTAGATGTGCCACATCTTCATTTGAGGGGCATCTAGGTTGCTTCCAGGTTCTTGCTATTACAAATAGTGCCGCTATGAACATAGTTGAACAGATGTCTTTGTTGCATGGATGTGAATCCTTTGGGTATATGCCTAAGAGGGGGATTGCCGTGTTCTGTGGTAAACTATGTTTATCCTACCTATGCAAAAGCATGAGAGATGTTTTCATTTTCTGGTATCTTCTTTAATTTCTTTCTTTAGAGCCACAAAGTTCTTATTATTAAGTCTTTTACTTGTTTGGTATGCGTTATACCAAGATAGTTTATATTGCTTGTGGTCTTGTGGCTATTGTAAAGAGTGATGTTTCTCTGATTTCTTTCTCTGTAGGGCTGCTGAGTTTTTTGAGTTTATCTTGTATTCTGCTAGTTTGCTGAAGGTGTTTATCAGCTGTAGGAGCTCTCTGGTAGAGTTTATTGGGTCACTTATGTAAACTATCATATCATCTGCAAATAGAGACAGTTTGACTTCTTCCTTTCCAATTTTGATCCCCTTGATTTCCCTTTGTTGTCTTATAGCATTAGCTAGAACTTCTAGTACGATATTGAAGAGATATGGAGAGAGAGGGCAGCCTTGTCTTGTTCCTGATTTTAGAGGAATTGGCTTAAGTTTTTCTCCATTCAGTTTGATGTTGGCAGTAGGTTTGCTGTATGTTGCTCTTATTAGGTTTAGGTATGCTCATGTTATACCTGACCTCTCCAAGTCCTTTACCAAAAAATATCCAGGGCCAGCTCGATTCAGTGCAGAATTCTACCAGACATTCAAGGAAGAACTATTACCACTACTCCTCAAAGTGTTTCACAGGATAGAAACAGACGGTTGTTTCATTGCCAAACTCTTTTATGAGGCCACAATAGCCTTGGTACCCAAGCCTCACAAAGCACAACTAAAAAGAAAACTACAGACCAATATCCCTGATGAACATCGATGCAAAAATACTCAATAAATTACTGGCAAACCGAATTCAAGAATACATCAGAGAAATCATCCACCAGAGAAATCATCCACCATGACCAAGTAGGATTCATCCCTGGAATGCATGGATGGTTTACCATATGAAAATCTATCAACGTGATCCACCATTTAAACAAACAGAAAAAGAAAAACCATATGATTATCTCCCTAGATGCAGAAAATCCTTCGACAAAATTCAACACCCTTTCATGATAAATGTCTTGGAGAGGTCAGGGATAACAGGAACATACCTAAACATAATAAGAGCAATTGACTTTAGTCTTAATAATTAAAATTGATTCATGTGGAGATCATCTGTTAGTAAGTTCACTAGACCCAAGACAAATGATATATGAGATAGTATTGGGGAACAACTTACACGGATGATAATAAAGAACTGTGGAGATGTTCCAGCTTAGAAGGATGCAGTCCCTGCTCTTCTGAATTGATCTGCAACATAGTAGAGAGAAGTGAGAGACAGAAATGTGGAAAGGGAATGAGAAATAAATGGTGGGAGAGTGAGAGAGTTACAGACAGATTGCGAACGAGAGAAGTGTACCCCAGGGTTCTCCTCCTTCTGTTCATATACACAGAATCAAAGGCACTACATAAGAAATAACTTCATGAGATGATCTGAGCAGAAAACCTGGATTTACAAGAACACTCTCTCCTCTAAATGGTGGGTCCACTAGAGGTTCTAAGTGGTTCTTACAGCCTAAGTGACAGGACCAGGCAAGCAGAAGATACACAGCTGCTTGAGAGTGGGATTTGTAACATGGTAACCAAATAATCCCACCATTTGTATACACATAGAAGCCCACAGGGCTTTCACCTAAATTACCCTGAGACCCTGAGTGTGGGGGCATTGGTCTGAGTCTGGCTTCTTTTTGCTGGCAAGGGACAATGTGGGGTGGAGTTTTCAGGTGTTGGTAGACTCAGCAGGAGATGTGTGTTGAGAAGTTTTCTCTTAGCTGCAAGTCTGGAGACCTTAGGCATCTGTACCTTGAGTAGGTGGATAACGAGGGTTGAGTGAAGCTTCAGCCATAATAGTGAGTTGCAGGTAGCACCATTCCTTTCGCCAACCTCAGTGTACCTAATGCAAACCCTCATGTGAATTCACCTCAGTTCAGACTCTGCCCTTAAAAAGCTGCCATTAGAGTCTCGACCAGGATGTGGAGCAGATGCAAAGGCATCCACTTTTAGATCAATCACCTGATTCCTTGTTTCCTATTCTCCAGGGAAACCCAGGACAGTTATGCTCTGATTAAGTATGGATTCATTATTGCAGTATTATTGAAGCATTGTATCAGAAACTCTGGGTTACAATTTTCCTTGCCACTAAACAGGACTTTTAAGAGCACAGGGAGGCTTTGCTCTTGTGCTCCTGCCCACACAGCAGAACTAATACAGTATTCTTGTTCGTCCCTGGATTCTTTTGATCTCAGATTTCACCCCAATCAAATAGCCCAGCCCTCCAGATATGAGAGAGTGTTTCCATTGTTTCAATTGATTTTCTCACTGCTTTCAATTAGTCACTCAATCTCTCCTGCTCTAAAAAGCTTACACTTTGGAGGTGCCTAC
This sequence comes from Phodopus roborovskii, assembly GCF_943737965.1. Lineage (NCBI taxonomy): Eukaryota > Metazoa > Chordata > Mammalia > Rodentia > Cricetidae > Phodopus > Phodopus roborovskii. Next base: position 24,944 of record NW_026125774.1, on the reverse strand, counting down.
CTGCCTCCAATTCCTTTCCACCACTACTCTCTGGAATATACTCCCCAGACACATCTCTGAAGCTCTTTGTCTCTGTCCTCCATAATGTAGGAATGAGCTGCTGAGTCAGATGATTGGTTTCAGCTTGCATCTCTCTCACTGTTAGCACCAGGAGACACAGAAGATGGAATGAGCTCCTGACACAGCAGTTGCTGCTGGCAGTTTAGGAATTAAGCTCATACCTACTTTGCAGCCACTCTGGTGTTTGACTTGGTGTCATTACTTCTTGGAAAAATCAATGGCCATGTTTGTTTACTAGCTGCAACAGCTTGTTAGCCTCTAATCAACCTGAAAGACTCAGGCATTATGGTAGCATGACTCTGTTACATGGGAGAGTGCACTGTAGAATTTTCTCTGCTCAGCCTAGAGTTCCATGAATACTAGTGTGACCACAGCAACCAAGACCACTATAAAGACAGATTTTGCCCACTTACACTCCCTCCCTCTTCTCTCTTTCAGGCTCTTTGTTCTCTTGCTACTATTTCTGCTCTCTCCCCTCTCATCTCTTTGTGCTCCTGTCTCCCCATTCTCTCCTGTCACCTGTCTATGTGTCTGTTTCTCTTTATCTCTTTTTTTTGTTTGATTCCATCTCTTTCCCCATTGTCATGAGATATCCACCCTACTGGTACCCAAAGATAACTGAGTAGACATCACTGAATTTACATAGTGGTGGTTTAGCTGTAATGTGGGGCAACATATTTCTCCATTATATCTGTCTTTGTTAAAAGTCAATTGTTAGTTGGAGGATTCAACACTTTGCCTGACTGATATCAAAAATGCTGACCTGAATTTTAATTTTTCATTTACTTCTTTTTTTGATGCCATGGCCGATCTGGAACTCCTGGGCATCAAGTGGCCTACTTAACTGTTTCAATCTCTGTTGTAGCTGGGATTGCTGGATCATTATTAGAGGTACCCCACTACCCAGTTGTAAAGTGAACATGTTGAACAGGATGACACTAATCATATGCATGTCATGGTTGGGTTTCATTTTTTTCTTCAATGTTTTAGAGGATTTTCCTCTACGGGAGTGTGTATGTATCTTATATATGCCTTTGTGTTTAAAGATGCCCTTGCAGCTTTACTTTTTCAGTCAGAAAATACTCACCAATTTGAAATATTTTTATTTTTTCAAAGTATGTAGGTTACTGTTTGCTAAATTCTAGTGACTAACTATAGGTATCAAAGATGATACGGTTATGATTTGTTTGTTTGTTTGTTTTTGCAATGTTTGTGTCTTTCTGTGGATGTTTTCCTTCCATACACAAGATTTCTTATAGTGAACACTCATTTGCACTCTCTATTAGCAAAAGAGGACCTTGCAGGCCTGATAATTCTGCCTTTACCTATTAAGTTCTGGGGGGGGGGCAAGTATGTTTTACTTAGCCTCTTACCCTCATTATGTTTTTTAATTTGTATTCGAAAGAGACTTTCTATTTTGCTTAGCCCGAATTCAAAATCTGGCTGTCTCACCATATTACCCATCTGAGTCCTGGATTCACAGTCAGTTTGAGCCTGTGAAAATTATGCTGTTTGACCAAGGTTATGTACAAGGAAGAGAATTGGGTAAATTCCTCCAAAGTGAAACTCAGTCTGTTTTATGTAAAAATTTAATTATCAAAAGAGTTGGAAAAGTCTGTAGGCTGGAAAATTTACCCTAGGGTCTATAGCTGTGCAGCCTGTTCCCATTCTTAGTATCTGGAAATCTGATTACACAGTATGGATTGTCCCCTATGTGCAGAGTTCTTACCTGTTCCACACCTTGGAGTTAAACCCCGTGGTATCATGCCTAATATTATCTGGCAGATGGATGTTACTCATGTTCCTTCCTTTGGCCAACTACAATTTGTACATGTATCTGTGGATATCCATTCTCATCTCATATTTGCCTCTACTCATACTGGAGATAGGCTTAAGGATGTTAAGAGCCATTGTTTACAAGCCTTTGCTTATATGAAAATGCCCAGACAATTAAAAACTGATAATGGTCCTGCTTATACTAGTGAGGGTTTTAATTATTTTTTGCAAAAAAAAAAATTAATCTCACATAAGACAGGCATCCCTTATAAGCCTCAGGGTCAGGCCATGGTAGAGCGTGCACATCGCACAATTAAAGCCTATCTCCATAGAACAAAAAAAAGGGGGAGTTTACATGGTCTCCTCATAATCACATTTGTCTGGTCCTCTATATTTTAAATTTTTTAACTATGCATGGTGCTGCTCGATCTGCAGCTGACTGGCATTGGCACCCTCAGTCATCTGACTATAGCTCAGTTATGTGGAAGAATGTCACTACTGGAAAATGGTGTGGCCCCAACCCAGTTCTAGTATGGGCCCAAGGGTCAGTTTGTGTCTTTCCACAACACACAGATAACTCTGTTTGGATGCCTGAGCAGCTGATTCGCCATATGAGGAAGGATGGTGATTGTAACAGCAAGAAAGTAGGTCCGATGGGTCTTCAAGAATCTACCCACCCTGATGCCTGTGGCCTTTTATCCTAACCACTAATTATAGTTTGAATCCAGAGGCTATAAAATTACACTTTTATCCAAAGGACAAGAATTTCACCTTCATCTCAGGCACTGTATTCTGGTTCCATTCTTATTGTTGTAAACAATGCTAATAATTTTGGAGGAAGTTTCAATTGTTCTCAGCAGGTCTGCCGACTGTAACAGCTGTCTTGGGGATGTACCCATGTGTGCAGCAGAGAGGAAATGAGATTCTGGGATCATGGCTACCAGTGCTGCCTTCACCCCTGAAGCTACAGTTTCTACCATAGCCCTCTCCCCAATCGGTAAATACTGCAAGCACAGTGGATCAACTATCAGGTGATTTGGCTTAAGCCTTATCTACCCAAAGCACACTTTATTATCTAGTACAAATTGGCATTTTTAAACTAAATTTACAAACTAATCTCCTATAGGAACTCTTGAATTTTTGTGAGAAACTCATATGGCTTCTTCTTCTGTCTTTCACACATATCTGTGTTAATTCATCATTTTTCTCCAGCAATCCTGGAGTGATGAGTTTTTCAGTTATACACATGCTTTAGCCATGCAGATCATTAACATCTATGAACCATGAATTTCACTTGCCAATGCAGAAGGCCTTTTACAAGGACTTCACCTTGTGAGCAGATCATTCTGGGTTTGTAGCGCTTGCATTTGGTCTACTTTGCCACAGCACAAAACAGGCCCAGGCCAACTTTCTAACAAGACAGATACTGTCTTTGGCTCGAGGTAAAATGCCTCTGCCCACATGAGGCTAACAAACTATTCATCAGGGACAGTAAGGCAGAGGGGGCAAATATCCCACCTAAGACAGGAAGGTTACGGGCCTGGGTGACCTCTCCAATAATGGGTAAGTAATTATGCTGACATCTTCCTCCAAATGAGGCAGGTGTTAGTTTATATTAAAAGAAAGGGAGAACTGTAAGACCCAAAGCAACTTGAGCAAGCCTGAAGCTGTTGGAGGGAATTCATTGCACCATGGCTGTTGTTGGTACTCTTCCCGTTTTGATAACAAACCTCGAGACGACACACTCCTTGACAAAAGACAACTTGTGACAACACATACCTCATGACAATACATACCTCATGAAAACACACACCTCATAGTGAGGAGCTAAGCCTAAATTTACTCTAATTTTCCACTGTGCAGTAAGTCAGTAATTAAGACCATTCTTGCCCCTCAATAAATGGCATTCAGTATTTGGCATTCTGACATTGCATTGAACGAATGACCCACTGTCTTGTCTTTATTTCAAACTCTAGCCCTTCGACCGATTCGTGGAAGAGATGGTAGCAAGGGAGCTACAAATATATATATATATATATATATATATATATATATATATATATTCTTTTCATTCTCTTACCTTTAGGACAGCTTAATCACATGGTTTCTCATGGTTGTTTTGATTTGAATTTGGCTGAAGACTAAGGATTTTGCGCAATGTCTTATGTTTCTTTCAGTCATTTCTGATTCCTCAATTGAAAATTCTCTATTAAGTCCTGTACCCCACTTTCTCATATGGTTATTTAGAATTATTTAGAGTTGTTGGTGTGTCATGTTATCAGTCCAACAGAGTTCATTAGATAAGATTCTCTGCTAATGAGATTATAAAATTATTCCATTTGTAAAATCGGTGTTGCCTGTGTCCCTCATGGGTCACTTCTGTTGCAAGATCTCAGAAACTCATGGTACGAACAATGCAGTTTTTTAAATCGGTTAAACATTCGATCCTTCAAAATCTATTATTACGAAATCAGAAATCAGTCCCTCATTCGCTGGGCACTGGATCTGGTATCAAACTCCTGCTGTGTCAATCAAACAGCAGCCAAAACCACAATGGATGACACCATCATTACATACGTAATCAAAAAAGTAACTGATTGGATAGTCCTTCATACTTAATTTCCATAAGATGGAACCAGAGTCCAGTGATTGTCAAGGAAGTAATACTTAGATAATTAAATGAATAAAAATGAAACTATTGAATGGTGTTTTATACATGACTCCTACAAGATAGCACAAAACTGAAGAGAAAATTGAGTTTTTGATCATAGATTTGAACAAAAATTGAATGAATAATGAGATAATTACTCATAATTCACCCCTAGAGAGCGAACAAAATGCTATCACCATTCACTAAAATAAATACATAACTAAATAATGAAATCACCACAAGGGACAATTAACACCAAAGAGGTGAATCCAGACTCCACTCTTCCTGGAGTAGAAAAAGGCAGATTTGAATAATGTAAAAATCAGATAGTTAGATCGTCTGTCACACCTGAGTCACACAAGGTGGTACCAAACTTCAGGGTTCACAGATTATATGAGGAAACGATTTAATAATTACATATTTAAAGGTGTAAGTCATTGAACTTTTTTGTCTCATCAATTCCTGGCAGGCGTGCCGGACATGATAAAGTATGCTGTCTCCACTGATTTTTAAAATTCCATAAGTTAACAAAGAGATAATCGTAGTGTCTTCCCTGATGAACTCTGTTGGCCTGACATCATCACCAGCTCCTGAATCTCTGTTGTGGTGCGGGAGGACCTGAGATGATGGGCCCACACCTGGCACAGCAGTATCCCTAGTACTCTGGGTCATTCATAGGTCATCCAGAAACTGCTGTGTCCATGTCTACAACCTTCCTATCCTTGTCCCTGATAGCAATTTAACCCTAAACAGAATCAATGATGTCATTGTCCATCGATTAAATGATTTAAATAATTAAATAAGTCAGTAATAGATAACTGTCACCATAAAGAGGTGATGTAGCCTTTAACTGGAAGGAAAGACTGGCCAGACTCCAGTCATGAGAGATGTCATCTTCATCAATTCAAACAATCAGTCATAAAATATGATGATATTGCATTATAACTCCCGAAGAGGGAGCTTTACAGGACTCTTCATGAAATAGAGGATTATTGGTTTACATAAATATACAAATCTTTACATTATCTTGGGTATTAACAGGATTTGTCAATTTAAATACATTAATTTTGTAATTAGATGATCTGCCACACTTGACCCCGCTAGGTGGCAACAATCTCCAGGTGTCATGGATGATATAATCATTGTTTTATATAACTAAACCATCAAACAATGAGTTGATGTAACAACATTAACGTCCCTAAAGTAGCTCCAAACCAGACTCGGGAACAACCCTGCCTCAAAAGAGATGGACTGCAATCCAATCATCCCTAAGTCTACTCTAACAAATGGATTATCACCTTCCTAAAGGAAGTTGACAATGCAAAACTCACATTTTGATGAATAACTGTGAGTCTTATTATCATTTAAACCATTATATTACTTCTTAGGAGAGAGAGACCATTCATAAACAGAAGTTTTTGAACTGTTTCTCCACGGACTATGTTCTCTTATATTAGGTAATCTTGAATTGGGTAACCAGTAAAAGCTGTCAGCAAACTTCCAGTGATATGGCTATGACTTACTGAGGCAAATCACATGCTGTCATTAAAATTTTAGGGGATAGTGTTGTTGGGAGATTTTAGTGTGCCATGATAACACTTTATTGAAGCTGCTCTCTGGTCCTTGGCCGATGATACCAGGATATAGAATGCAAGCAGGGTTTCCAGGCAATATTTATGATCCAACATTCTGTCACATTCTAGAGCACCTTCTACATGCTAAAATTACCATACCCACCCATCGACTAACCTTAGCCTCACTGATTTTCTCACAAAAACAAAAACAAAGCAGGGCCCTGTTTTTTTTTTTTTTTTTTTTTTTTGAATTACACAATATTTACGAGTCTTTTAAGCTGCAACATGCCTGTAGTAATATAAGCATGAAAATGAAACAATCATTATGCGATTCATGTACATTGATGAGGATTTCCACCTATTTTTTATACTGCAATTTTCTCAATTCCAGAATGGAAAAAATACAACAGGTTGCAAGGAAGTATGGCCAGGACTCCAGTCATGAAGAATGTCATCATCATCAATTGAGTCTATGAATCATAAAATGTGATGATATTGCACATTAATGCCACAAGAGGGAGCTTTACAGGACTCTTCATGGAATGGAGAATTTTTGGTTTACATACGTACACACATATTTACATGATCTTGGGTATTATCACTAATTGTCAATTTAAATACGTTAATCATGTAATTAGATGATCTGTGGCACCAGATTCCAGGGGTCATGGATGATATAATCATTGTTTTATATTATTAAATAATCAAATAATGAGTTCAAGTAACATCATCCACTTCCCTCAGGTGTCTCCAAACCAGATTTGTGAACAATGCTGTCATGATTATTTAAATATTTTGACTACATAATTGCTATTTAGTTGGTCTATAATAATTGCCTCCCACATCACGTCACCACAATCCACTGATCATGGATTATCTAATGTCCCATTTTAATAATCAAATAACAACATAATCAGAGGATGAAATGGTCTGCCATACTCGACACAATTGACTCTCAGTTGACTCCAACATGATTGTGTGAAACTCCCAGGTTCATCGCTTATTTAATCGCAGAGTTGATTAGTAAAATGTTTAAATGCTGAAATGTCATTGTGTATGCAAGGTTTTTACAAGATATCACATATTTAATGTTGGACGGCTGCCTCAAAAGAGATGGAATGCGATCCAATAATCCCTAAGTCTACTTAACAAATGGATTATCACCTTCCTGAAGGAAGTTAACAATGGAATAATCACTTTTGATAAATAATTGTGAGTCTTATTATCTTGTGTTCCATAGTTTTCCTTCTTAGGGAGAGAGAGTGTCCATAAACAGAAGCCTTTGAACTGTTTCTCCACAAACTATGTTCTCCGATAATTATGTAATCTTGAATTTGGTAACCAGTAAGACCTCTAGGCAAACTTCCAGATATTTGGCTGTGATTTGGTTCGGCGAATCAAATGCTGTCCATGAAAAGTTTTCGGAGATAGTTATCTTGGGAGACTGTAATGTCCCATGATAACACTTTCTCAAAGCTGCTGTCTGGTCCTTGGCCCATGACACCACGATACTGAATACAGGCAGGGTTTCCAGGCCACATTCATGAGCCAACATTCTGTCACATCCTAGTGCTGCTCCCTCATGCTAAAAGTAGCATACCCACTGATCAACTAACATTACAGCCTCACTGATTTTCTCACAAAAACAAACCAGGGCTCTTTCATTTGAGTTCTACATATTTACCAGTTTCTCAAGCTACGACATGCCTATGGTGACATAATTATGAAAACAAAAGCATCATTATGCCATTCAAGTACATTTTAAAACTGTTTTCTTTGCTTCAGTTTCCTAATTTCTAAAATGGAAACAATAAAACAAATTGTCTCTACCATAACCCTCTTCTCTTTATTGAAAATAAAATAAACTCCACTTCATTTTCTTACCTTTAGCGGAGCTTGATCTCTTGGTTTCTCAGAGTTGTTTAGATTTGCCTTTGGCTGATGACTAAGGATTTTGAGCACTGTCTAATGTGCCTTTTGGTCATTTTTGATTCCTCAATTGGTATTTCTCTATTAAGTCCTGTACCCTGCTTTCTAATATGGTTATTTAGAGTGATATATTGTTGGTGGTGTGTCATGTTATCAGCCCAACAGTGTTCATTAGATGAGATTCCCTGATCAGGCGATTATTCAGTTATTCCATTGTTTAAATTCGGTGGTGTCTGTGTCCTTCATTTGTCAGTTCGGTTGCAGGCTCTCAGAAACTGATGATACGAAGCAATATAGATTTTTTTACTTCGTGTAATCATTCGAATATAAAAAAAAATTCTACGATTACGTAATCAGTAATCACAGGATAACGCAGTGTCCCTCCTTCTCCGGGCACTTCTTCTGGTACTGATCTCCTGCTGTGTCAATCTGACAGAAACCAAATTTGGGATGACACCATTATTACTTACACAAACAAATGAGTTAATAATTGGATATTCCTGCATACTTAACTTTCATAAGATGGAACCAAACTCCAGTGATTGTCAAGGAAGTATAACTTATATAATTAAATAATGCGACACGATTAACTCCCAGGGAGGAATGGGCAGACTCCAGTCATGAATAACAACATCTTCATCGATTTAAATAATTAATATATAATGAAAAATGATTGAATAATGACATGGTGGTGCATACTTAAATCCCACATGGAGTAGTCAGACTGATCTCTTCCTGGAATAATGATGTTTTTAAAAAATTAAGTTGATAATTAATTAGCTGACGTTTTAAATTAACACTGACGAGGTGGCACCAAAGTCTTAAAACTATCCCTGATGTAATGATCTATTTACAGAGCTAAATGATGAAGTAATGAGATGATGTTACATCATCAACTCACAAAATCTGACTCCAAAAATGACTTAGGGTCCATAACATTACCTGTAATTTACATACATTAATTAAATGATGAATTATTATTTAATTTCCTAGTTTAACAGGTAAATAAGTAAGTGTACTATTAGATGATGTGATGTTCTGGCACGAAGGACTCCCCTAAGGAAGCTCAAAACTGCAGTGAACACTGAATACATAATGACGGATTTTCATAATTCAATGAATAAACATTAAACAAGTGGATGGTGTTTTATACATGAAGCCTACAAGATTGCTAAATCCTGAAGTGTCATTGAGTTCTTAATCAGAGATTTGTACAAAAAAATGATAGAATAAAGAGATAATTTCTCATAATTCACCTCTAGAGAGATAGCAAAACGATATCATCATTGATTTAAATAAATAAATAAATAATGAAATCACAAGAGACAATTAACACCATCAAGTTAGATCCAGACTCCACTGTTCCTGGAGTAGAAAAAGACAGATTTTATAAATGAAATAATCTGTTAGATCGTCTGTCACACTTGAGTCACACCAGGTGGCACGAATCTTCAAGGTTCACAGATTATATGATGAAACAATTTAATAATTACATCTTTAAATACATAAGTTGTTGAACTTTTTTGTATCATCAAATCCTGGGCTGACTTTCCAGATATGAAAATTTATGCTACCATCACGGTTTTTAAAAATTCCATTAGTTAATCATCAGATAATCAAACTGTCTTGCCTGAAGAATACTGTTGGCATGATATCTTCACCAGTGCCTGAATCTCTGTTTTAGTGGGGCAAGACCTGAGATAATGGGCCCATTCCTGCCAAAGCAGTAGTAGCCAAAATATTGATATCAGCTGAAAAGTTGGCTGCAGCAGTGGCATCACCAGCATTGCAGAGAGAGAGAGATGGTCTTCCGTGTTGTAGGTTGTCATCTTTTTGCCAGTCTCGGGAATGGTGCTGACCTCCTTGTGCCACTACTTTTCATCGTAGATCACAAACGATGTGAAGATGTGGAGTAAGAGCAGCTAGTCAAAACCCAGACCATCATACTGGCCGTGGTAAGGTCCTTGTACTTCTCGGAGGGCACCATGCAATATTCTGGACTAAATCATCTAGCATCCCTAGTACTCCGGGAGATGCATAGATCATTCAGAAAATGTTCTGCTCATGTCTACAACATTCCTATCCTTGTCCGTGACAGATATTTGCACCCTAATCGTAGTCGGTGATGGCATTGTCTGTCGCTTAAATAATATAAATAATAAAATAAGTCAGTAATACCTAACTGTCACAATAAAGAGGAGATGTAGGATTTAGCTGTCAGGGAAGCATGGATAGATTCCAGTCGTGAAGAATGTCATCCTCATCAATTGATGCAATGTATCTTATAATGAGGACATCCTTGTGCCACTACTTCTTCTGTTCGTAGATAACAACCGATGTGAATATGAGGAGGAAGAGCAGGGAGTCAACACCCAGACCACCAAGCTGGGCTTGATGAAGATTTTGTACTTTTCGGGTGGGGCACCGTGCAATCTTCTGGACCCAATCATCCAGCATCCCTAGTACACTGGGAAAAGCATAGATCATTCAGAAAATGCTCTGCCTATGTCTAAAACTTTCCTAACCTGTCCCTGACAAATATTTGCACCCTAATCGTAGTCAGTGAAGGCATTGTCTGTCGTTCAATTAATTTAAAGAATTACATAAGTCAGTAATAGCTAACTGTCACAATAAAGAGGTGATGTAGCATTTAACTGGCAGAGAATCTTGGCCACACTCCAGTCGTGAGGGATTTCATCATCATCAATTGAAAAAATGAATCATAAAATGTGATTATATTGCAAATTAATGCCACAAGAGGGAGCTTTATAGGTCTATTCATAGAATGGAGGATTTTCGGTTTACATAACTTTACAAATATTTACATTAACTTGGGTTTTAACACGAATTGTCAATTTAAATACTTTAATTATGTAATTAGATGATCTGTGGCACCAAATTCCAGGTGTCATGGATGATATAATCATTGTTTTATATAATTAAATAATCAAATAATGAGTTCATGTAACATCATCCACTTCCCTAATGTGGCTCCAAACCAGACTCATGAACGATGCTATCATGATTAATTTAAATATTTTAACTACATAATTGATATTTAGATGGTCTATAATAATTGCCTCCCACATCTTGGAACCATAATCCACTGATCATGGATTATCTAATGTCCTATTTTAATAATCAAATAACAACATAATCAGACAATCAAATGGTCTGCCATACTCGACACAGTTGACTCTCACTTCACTCCATCATGATTGTAGGAAACTCACATGTTCATCCCTTATTTAATCACAGAGTTGAGTAGAAAATGTTTAAATGCTGAACTGTCATTGTGTATGCATGGTTTTTAGCAGATATCACATATTTAATGTTGGACGGCTGTCTCAAGAGAGATGGACTGCAACCAAATATTCCCTAAATCTACTCTAGCAAATGGATTATCACCTTCCTGAAGGAAGTTAACAATGGAAAACTCATCTTTTGATGAATGATTGTGAGTCTTGTTATCCTATGTTCCGTAGTTTTTCTTGTTAGGAGAGAGAGCATCCATAAACAGAAGCCTTTGAACTGTTTCTCCACATATTATGTTCTCCGATCATTAGGTAATCTCAAATTTGGTAACCAGTAAAAGCTGTAGGTAAACTTCCAGAGATTTGGCTATGCCTTGATTAGGTGAATCAAATGCTGTCATGTACATTGATGAGTATTTTAAAACTGTTTTCTATGCTTCAATTTTCTAATTTCTAGAATGGAAAAAATACAACGAATGGCTCTACCATAATCTTTTCCTCTGGAATACTACTCTGTTGGGGGGACAAAATGGAATATTGAAATTCTCAGGCAAGTGGATGGAACTTGAAGAAACCATCCAGAAAGAAGTAACACAGGCACAAAAAGAAGGACATGCTATGTACTTGCTCCCATATGGATTTTAGACATAGAGCAAAGGATCACCAGCATATAATTGACAACACCAGAGAAACTGATAGACAAGGAAGATCTAAGATATTCATATAAGGTCCCTCAATGAAGGTGGGAAACAAAAAATTCTCCAGAGCACAAGGGGATTGGGGAGCCGTTAGTGTGGTGGGTACTAGGAGAAATAGAAGGGGAGGAGGGGAAACCACGTGGGATTAGGGAAGACTGAGCCAACAGAGGAATAGAAGAGAGAAAAGAGAGAGAAAGAGAAAGAGAGAGACCATAAAAAGGGGAGCCATTATAGGATTGAAGAGAAAAACTGAACCTAAAGAAATGTCCAAATACCTACGAGAATGACCCCAGTTAAAAATTTGTAGCAAAGGCTACCATAAATGCCCTTCCCTGATAATGAGATCAACAACTAATTTATCAAACACCATGGAGCCCTCATCTAGTACCTGATGGAAGCATAAGCAAACACCCACAACTAAACACTGAGCCGACTCGAATCAAGATGCAGGCAGGGAGGACAAGGCCAGGCTGCAGAAACACATAGGGACCGTTTACCGCAACTGTCTATGTGGGAATCTATGGAGATTCCCACATGGGCGTCATCAGTCTACTTGCTATTATCTTTTTCATACTTTGATGGGTTAAACCCTGTGGGGATATCGACCTCTAGACTGGATTCCTGTTTAATACTATAAATTCATTTGTGTTTTTCCATACTTTAACTTTACTTATCTTTAAGAAAATGTCTTTTGAAGGGCATGTGTGTGGTATGTGTGTATGTATATGGAGGTAACAGCAAGCGATTCCAGAAACCAGAAATGAATGTCAGATATCCGGAAAGAGGTCCACGTGTTTCTGCCCGCTAAGATCAAACACTGGTCCCCAGAGAAGTTATGAAGCACCCTCATTTGCTGAGTCATCCATCATTCCAAGAGTTTATCTCGGACTTTATGATGAGATTACATGAAGCTGAGGTATAAAAATCCCAAGAGTGTGGCATGTTAGGTTAGCATCTGCCTGAAAGTTCTAAGACGCAGAAGGTGTAGAGACAAAGAGACACAAGAGTATGCAAACACAGTGAGTGCAGTGCACAAGTCTGGGATTGTCAAGGGAAAACCTTAGTAAATTAAAAGTGTGCAACACACTCTCTCATGCAAAAGCATTTTTTTATTGAGCTTATTGGAAACTGTAACCTTAAGGATGGTGGGCGAGGCAAGTACTATCCAGCTTAAATGCCTCTCATAACCACAGAAATACAGATCTCAGTTGAAAAGGGAGAGGTGTCGCGTGCAACCTTTGCCGATAAGGAAGACGCGGCAACCGAAGATTTGTCCAGCATAATCTTTATTTTAGAGCTCTTTACATGCTGATGGAGAAGGACCCCAAGCCCAAATGCGCACGGCTTAAATAGCCCGCAGGGCGACGTATTCTTCTGTGATTGGTGCTCCGCAAAACACCCAAATGATATAGCCTTTCTGATAGGGAGAGCTACCATATAGAAATTACCATATAGTAGCACATGTGCAATTAACATAGCTAATGCTGTAAACAAGAACCAGGAAGCAGGAAGCCAGCGCCATCTTGTAATGGCGAATACGGCTCCTGACATCTCCCCCTTTCTTTTAAATTATATGCAGAGCCAGACACATTACCATGAGGTTTCTGATCAGCCTGCTGAATCAACAGCTTGAGCGATCAAGGAGGTTACACAGTAAACGAGACCCTTTGCATCGGAGACCCCGTGCAATGGGAACCTGAGCCCTGGGACATGCAGAGGTCTGTCCAGAACAACATCCTGGTGCAATGGGAACCTGTGCCCTTCAGGAGTGTTTGGAGTTCTGACAGCATCTCAACGGCTTAGCATACTTAACCATACTTGGGGGGATGCTCCCTGCTCAACAGCCAGCATAGCTTGCACAATGGCCACATTTTTAGCATGTTGTTGTCTTTTGAATCTGCAAAGCAACCAAAAACAGAGGAACAGTCCCAAAAATAAGGTCATTCCAAACATTCCTACACCAACCCATTCTTTAAAGTAGGAAAAAGCGGAGGACATCCAAGAAAACAATCCATGTGTAACAGAAATATCTAAACGAGTGGAATTAATCTGAACTATGGCAAGACGAAGCTTTCTCATCAAATCATCAAATTCTACACTCCAATTAGATAGTAACAGCGAGAATAACTCCTTAGATAAATTCGCTGCTTTAGTAAAATTTTCATATTGAATGGAAGTCACACAAAGCCCAGGTAATTTAACTTCACATCCCAATTGAGCCAATTGCCATAATATTTCTAATTGTTCCTGAACCAGATCAATACGCTGATTAACAATCATCAACCCCCCTTTCAATTGACTATTCACAGAGGCTTGAACATCTATTGCTTCGCTAACCGAGGCAGATAAATTATTGAGATGTTGAGCAGTGGCTACCTGTCCCTGTAAAGCTAAGGATGCCACGGTCAGAGAGGCCCCAACCGCCGCCGTCGCTATAATAGCCACTATAGCTGCAGTAATGCCAAAATCACGTTTCTGTCGAAATAAAGTCAAAGAATTACTAGTCTTCACAGGCATTGGCAAGAATCTGGGCATACGGGCCACGGTAGCAGAGGAAAACTCACTAGCATTCCAGCAAAGAGCAAAAGAACATCCTATATCATTACACACAGCAAAAACAAACGGGGGCCAGACACAAACTGGAGTGGGATCCAATTTTAAAAAATTTAGAGTAAATAAAGTGAGGGAAAGAGTAGCTTTCTGACCCATATTTATGGCGGGGCAGATTCCCCCCTTTTGTTTTTGTAAGTACATTTTAATAGTGCTATGAGCACGTTCCACCATACCTTGTCCTTGTGGGTTGTAAGGTAACCCGGTCACATGGTGGATTTCCATTTTAGCACAAAATTGTTGAAATGTTTTAGAAGTATAAGCAGCTCCATTATCAGTCTTTAGCTGCCGTGGCTTTCCCCACGCTGCCCATGCCTCCAGGCAGTGGGTAATGACATGAGCCACTTTTTCTCCTGACAACGGTGTAGCGTGGACAATTCCGGAACAGGTGTCCACAGAGACATGAACATATTTTAACTTACCAAAGGCAGAAATATGGGTGACATCCATTTGCCAAATATGTAAGGGTTTTAATCCCCTAGGATTGACACCAAAAGTAGGTACAGATCTAAATTCTGCACAATTGACACATTTAAGTATAATGTCACGGGCATCCGCTCGTGAAATGCCAAATTTTCTTCTGAGTGTATCCACCGGAACATGATACAGCTCATGAAAGGCAACAGCATTTTGTATGGGATTAAGGATAAAATAGAATGCCTTAGTAGCTTTATCAGCCAAATCGTTAGCTCTTGTCATGGGTCCAGGCAACAGCGTATGTGCTCTCATATGCTGTATGAAAAAAGGATGTAATCTCGTTCTGATTGATTGCTGAATATCAGCAAAAACTTGTGCGACAGCACTTTTTGAAGAAATTAGTCCCACTGTCTCCAAAATTTGTACTGCTCCAACCACATAATATGAGTCAGAGATAATATTCAGAGGTTGAAGGAAAACTCGTAAAACCTCAGCTACAATGGCACATTCAACCAATTGTGGGGATGAAAAATTAAAGCATTTTTGAAATATCTGATCATTAACAACATAACTGCCAATACCTGTCTTGGACCCATCAGTAAAAACATCAATAGCTCCTACAATTGGTTGACTTTTAGTAATTTTGGAAAAATAATGGCATTAGTTAAGACAAATTGTAACAGGGGGTGTTTAGGATATTGATTATCGATATTTCCAGAAAAGGTGCAACGAAGAATCGCCCAAACATCCAAGGTGGCACATAACACATTTACTTGGTAAACAGTATAAGGCACAATAATAGATTCTGGCTCACAGCCAAAATGGGTCAAAGCTAGTTGTAAACCTTTTAAGGCCATTTCTCCTATTTGGAGTGGGATAATGGCTTAGAACTTTGCCAGGAGAAGTTTGAGGATGGACCCATAATAGTGGTCCCTTTTGCCATAGCACAGTTGTAGGCTGTTGAGGTGAGGAAACAATGCATAGCTGAAACGGGCTAGATGGATCTAGCCGGTTTAAAGAAGCTTCACCCAATTTCCTTTCCACCTTATCCAACACTTGGGCAGCTTCAGCAGTCAATTGCCTACTAGATGTAATGGCTGAATCTCCTTCCAAAATAGCAAATAAAGGCTTAAGCTCTGCCGTAGTTAGATCTAAATATGATCTTATCCAATTAATATCTCCTAAAAGCTTTTGGAAATCATTAAGTGTTTTAAGAACATCTCTTCTAATAACAATCTTTTGTGGCTTTACCTGCATAGGATAAATGGTAGAGCCAAGAAAATTCCCAATATCCCCTTCTTGTACTTTCTCAGGAGCTATAAACAAACCCTTATTATTCAATTCACTAGACAAAACGCCAAAGGCTTGCTGCAAAAGGGCGTGATCAGAATGGCATAACAAAATGTCATCCATATAATGACATATAGGCAGTCTGATTCACAGCCCATTGGCCTTGACCCGTGAGCATATCAAAGCTCCATTGAGGTCGCTGATTGGCTATATTTATTTTCGCTTGGGCCGCACACAATTCCTGATAAATGGACTTACAATCTAAATAATGACCCATAGATAAGCATGCTTTAACTGTATTATTCCAATCGTCTGGAGTCATTGCATTCATGGCTAGCCTCTCAATAAGGGCTGTGGTGAAGGAGGCGCTAACTCCATATGTCTGCACTGCTTCCACTAAAGCCTTCAATTGTTTCAAATACAATGGAGTATGTTGCCTCTGATTCTGGGCATCCTCCCATACGGAGAATGCTGCCTGTATTCTCTTTGTCTCCTTATCTGGAATCATAGAATTTCTTCCTTTTTTGGGAATCTTTTGCTGCTGTATGACATCATAGGGCGGTGCCGTTGGTTCATAGCCCGATGCATAAGGCGGGCACGCCCATACCTTCCTGCCTCATATTTTGCAGCTTCCTCATCTAATTCTGCCTGCTCGGCAGGGTTCAGCTCTGGATCCCCCTCTGATTCTGATAGGTCAGATTCATCCTCCTCTCCGGGGGACGCTCCCCCTCGGAGGAAGAATCTATAGTATAATGCTTAAACTCAGTGAGGATAGGGTACAATTTTGGATCCTCACATTCACAATCCTTACATGCTCCTTCTTTTGGAGCAGGCATAAGCTTTAAACTTCTAGCTCGTCGGTTAAGTTCCTCTTCCTTTTCGGCGAGCTGTTTTTCTTTCTTTTCTAGTTCTGCTAGTTTATTGTGCACATTCTCATTCTTATCTGACTTCTTTTTGGAGGACTTCTTCTTTTGTTCTCCCTTCTTTCCCTTTTCAGCTTCCGATAGACTATCCTGATGGTCTGAAAGCACTCTCTGCCCCTCCTTGACCTGTTCCTTACATCTCTCATCTTCAATACAAGACTTTAACAATTTATATAATGGCCATGCACCAGCCCTTAAGGTTCCTTGCTCCTTCTCCCGAATAAGGTCTCCTCCCAATTTATCCCATGTTCCTTTGGAGAGGGTCCCAGAGACCACAAACCAGGGAGCAACATGGTCAACCTCCTTAAGGAAGTTCTGCAAAACTCTGTTTGGAATCTTCAGCTCTCTGCTTCAGCAGCGCCTGCGCTGCATCTGCAATAGGCTTGGTCGGCTGGTTCCCCATAACACTTTATCTACAGGAGAGGGTGTGACGGCTCAGTTATTTACCTGAAACTTAGGGCCACTTAAGCTAGGTCACAAAAAGGTGAGCGGCAAGTCTTTTCCCGTTTATGACAATTAAGACACAGACAACACAGTAAAACGAAATGAAACGAACAACAAGAAACGGGATCACCCAGACCACGGAGATCATACATTGCTGAAAAGTGCTGCAGCTTCTCGCTCCGCTGGCTTGAATCTTCCTTCGACGAGCAGTCGAGGGTCCTTCGAGTCGTTCTTCCGCCCAGGGTCGGCAATCCTTCCGGGTTTCGGCACCACTTGTCGCGCGCAACCGTTGCCGATAAGGAAGACGCAGCAACCGAAGATTTGTCCAGCAGAATCTTTATTGTAGAGCTCTTTACATGCTGATGGAGAAGGACCCCTAAGCCCAAATGCGCACGGCTTAAATACCCGCAGGGCGACGTATTCTTCTGTGATTGGTGCTCCGCAAAACGCCCAAATGATATAGCCTCTCTGATAGGGAGAGCTACCATATAGAAATTACCATATAGTAGAGCATGTGCAATTAACATAGCTAATGCTGTAAACAAGAACCAGGAAGCAGGGAAGCCAGCGCCATCTTGTAATGGCGAATACGGCTCCCGACAGAGAGGACCGTGCTCTCAACAACAGTTCATTCTACAGTCAATGTTACTCTTCAAAAAGGAAATATATGTGCACATATTACAAATCTTTATGTAAGTCAGGCAAAGAAAAGGTGGAGGCAGAGACATGGAACACATTTCATCCAGTCCATGGTGCTCTTTGTACTATGCTCTGTCTTTATCCCCTCCCCTGTGTATCTGAACTCTCACACACTGACTGTGGTGGGGTCAGTCCACAGTGTTCTCAAATCCCTTTTCCTATCTGAGGTTGGGTCTTCACCGTTGGCCCTGAGCAGATGAGCAGGCCCTGATTGTCCATGTCAAAGCTTCTCTCTCTCTCTCTCCTCTGATTCCTTGGTATGACATTGTCTCCAAGTATATCCAAAACACCTTGAATAGACAAGCTCTGTGTCTCTCTAAAGAGTCACTGGAGTCCTTGATTTCCTTTCTCAGGCCAGCAGTAATCTCTCATCCTTTATTCCCAACATGAACATAGGGAGGCCTCTTGGTGATAGACACAGAATCGCCTGCAATCTAGACACTTCTTACTCACAAAGTAGACCTCCTTTGGCTGTCTTATTGCTCTAAGAGTGTCCAAGAGCTCAGAACAACATTGGACAAATCTGTCTGGCAGGACATCACCAAAGTCATCATACACTTCACCAGGGGCAGGATACATCTCCAAGGTGAGCTGTGTCAGGTGGGCAGTGTGCTGAAGCATCTTCTTAAGGCTGGTCAAAGACAAGAAGTTCTTCATTAAATTCACCTCCACCAGATGGGAACACTGGCTCAGGGCAGGGAGGATGACATCCATTTGGAAGTCCATGAGCATACAACCCTTCAATTTTAATGTCTGCAGGGTAGCTGTCAATCTCTAGCAGTCTTCCCAGAAGTGGATGACTTAAATTTAAAAAGGTGACACCACTCAGGTCCAGATGTGTGAGCCGATGGACGCTTGGGCACTGGGAGAGGTAACTCATGTCTGATTCTGATAGTGAGCAGTGAGTGATTGCTAGGGTCTCTAAGGGACTCTCCAAGTTCCTAAAGAAAGACAAGGCAGATTATCTCAGTAAGTTTAATAGTGGTAGAGTAAGGGCACCAACTTCATGTGAGCAGTGGTTAGTGTGTCCTAATGTCGTTCTGAGATCTTGGTGGAGGTCAATTCCAGAATGCTCTCAGATGGAGAAGTAACAGCACAGGCAAAATCATGTGACTGCTTAGGTCCCCAACCCTGGGTCCTCTGCGCTGTCAAACTCAAAGCCTCATCAGATGACAAATGGGGCCAGCAGGAAGCCAAGAAAGAAGACCTGGTGGCAACTCACAGCCTTCTCTGTGTGTGCTAACATTGGTCCTCATGAGTCCCACCTCCTAGCACAGCCTCTGTACTACTGAGAGGTCTTCCCTTTGACCCACCCTAATCACTTCACTCTCAGTAATTTTCCATTGACTTAGACACTACCTGTGCTCAGAGAGCCCCTGTCCCTTGGAAAATCAGAGAGCGATGTAAACTGTACATACAGTTCTGAGGACAGTGCTGACATGGGGCAACATGTGACTTAAAACACCCTCCCCTCTGTAGGTCATGTTTCAAAGACCGTTTCTTGGTGATGGTGGCGAGAATAGCAGAAAGACTACTAGAGCAATCATTCAGAGGTCTTATCCGTGTGTAGTCACCAGTGGCTGGCAAGCCCCAGGTGTACACTGATGTTTCATGTAACACGGAAAGGCTCTTCTCTGGCCTGAGAAACAGCTCTCTATCCTTCCTTACCTGAGCACTTGGTCCAGTCTTGCATTCAGGAGGAAGACTCGATTCAAACAGAGATGCTGGAGCTTGTTGAGTTGGGGAGAACTGAGAAACGATCTGTTGAAAACACCGTCCGTTTCATCTCTTGGTTCCACAACCAACGCAAGGGTGTGAAGACTTCATGAAGAAGGAGTTTCTGAAGGTTTTTCATCTGGCCCCAGGCCAGGGGCAAACTTTGCAAGGGTCCTCAGGTCCCAGCGAGCATTCACTTCCAGTTCCCGTATACTGCATGGTGCAAATACCTCCAGCAGCTCTAGGGGGTTATAGACAGGGCGGGCCCCAAACTCCAGCTTTTCACAGATCACCTGCAGCACATCTTTTCTCTGCTGGGCCCAGCAGTGGAAACATTCCAGGTATTCACAGAGATGTCTGGAATGGAGGGAAAGGTTCATCATCACAGTCACAACCACTTTTCCCTGTCTTTTGGGATGGTGCACCACTGGTTGGGTCTCTACGACGACATCTGGAGAGCAGACACCATCCTCTGTTCCAGCCCACACGTTCCAGAAGTTATGATGGGCATCCCGAAAAATCAAGCACCTCTAATTTGCAATTCCTGTTGGTCAAACAAGAAGGGGATTCAAATGGCAGGACTGCCAATGTATAATCGGCTTTCAGCTCACACATCCACTTCCCTTGAATGCATCCTGGAAACCAAGACCCAAAGTTTCCTTTCTAGGGCCTGGCTACAGAGGCCGAGGTAGACTCATTGTGTGTTGACTACATCTCTTAGCAGTGGGCTCCATGCACCACTGTCTCTTTTCATTTATTCACTTCTCTAAGACAGCTCTGATTCAACTCGACCCACATTCTGAACTCTGTAGTCACTTCTCTCCATCCACACTCTTCCCCTCCATGTCACACTTTCTGACTCACCTAGGTCGATCCTTCTGCTGAATCAGCAAATCAAGGCCAGCCAGCACAGCCTTCAAGATCTCCAGGTCAGGAAACTTCATCAAGGCTCCCAAGGGAAGGCATCTGCAAGGCCAGGCTGCCACCATAGCACTTAGGATCTTGGTTTCTTTCCCAATTAAAGGCATCTTTGAATAGCGGTGGGAAGAGCTCCATGGGTAGCTTATTCAGAGCAGAGATAGCCAAGGCTTCATTTTTGAGCAGACTACTTCTTGCCAGCATCTGGAGTGTCAATGGCGAACTCATCTTGACCTTCACACAGACAGGTGCTATGGGAATATTCAGAGGAATTAATCCTTTCAGACAAGTCACTTTCAGCAGTACTCTCTGCCCCTTCATGGCGTAAACCCTGCCGGGCTTTGGTCACTAGTCTAGAAATGTTGGAAAACCCATATTTCCTATTACACACTGTCTGACTTATCATAGGCATAGGTCCCTCAAAGGCCTCATGCTCATGGACATGAGCCACCATGGCAACAAATCTCCCCGTTATTCTGCTAATCAAAAACACTGCTCCCCAGAATATTACAACCCTGGGCAATGAGAGAGTGGAAAAGTAAACAAGAGCTAGACTCTTTGGTGGGAAATCATCTTCAAATGTCTTTCTTGATCCACAAGAACAAAGTTAAAAATCCCACTGCCAAGTTTACTTTGAATTCAATCAGTGGGGGTTGTTGGGAGAATATGTGAAATGGAGACAGTCACTATCATTTCTAATATTTTAGACCTGCAGCCAAGATGAGCCCCAGACCACTCTTTAGGAGTTTGAGTACTGACAATTTGTCAACTTGATGCTTCGCTGAGACTCATGGCCATCTGTGGGCTTCTACAGAATTTTCTTCATCTTCAGTTAACAAGTCCATAATCACATTGAATTAAATCCTTTTAAGCCAGATTGGAGTTGTTGGTCGGTACTTGCTCAGTGTGTCTTAACCCCTGAATATCGCAACCTCATCATTCTCTTAAAGGGCACAGCAGGTTAGCACCTGTGCTCCATGCACCACTGTCTCTTTTCATTTATTCACTTCTCCAAGACAGCTCTGATTCAACTCGACCCACATTCTGAACTCTGTAGTCACTTCTCTCCATCCACACTCTTCCCCTCCATGTCACACTTTCTGACTCACCTAGGTCGACCCTTCTGCTGAATCAGCAAGTCTCATAATACTCTCATAACACTAAGCTGCATGTGGGGTTCTAGGCTAACCGGGGCTAAATGAGATTTTCAGCTTCAAATAGCAAAACCAAACATAATAACAAAACCAAGGTTACTAAGATGGCCCGAGGGACTGGAGATCCTTGGTAAGGTTGTATGTCCTGATGGGCTTGAATGGCTAACCTGATCAGCACACACATAAGAGGTGTTCCAATCCCAGCAGTTGTGTTAGTGACTTGAGGATCCAAACAACTCTGTTTAACCTGGCCAGGATAACCCTTATATGCCCATATCCTCTTACACCTTCCATTCAAATCGCCACCATCAGCCATATTCTGCCATCTGATTGGATAATTGAGCATATCCCCACCCAATCATACTTGAGCTTTCACAGCTGTGGCTTGAGAGAATCAGATGTGGGAAAGGTGTGTGTGGGGGGGAGACCAGATTGTACCAAAGACTCAGGTTAACTCTAACACTAGTCCATGCACAGGCATTGGTTTCTCACACCTTTAGTCCCGGCACTTGGGGCACAGAGGCAGGCAGATCTCTGTGAGTTCAAGTGAAGCCTGTTCTACAGATTGAATTCCAGTACAGACTGCAATGCAATACACAGAAACCGTGTCTTGAAAAAAAAACAAAAAATTAACAAAACAAAACAAACAAGCAAACAAAACTTCTCCCCCCAATTTTCAATTCTGGGATTTACTCTCATTATGACATGTAGACAGTTGTAAGATTTCCGTATTCATTGGATCAATGAAGCTCAGCCCTATCTAAACTCCTTTTTCATTCTGAGCTGACATGGAAATCTCATTAATCCTCCTACCTGAGCTTAGTGGTATAGCTTGTATGTGACCAGTTTGATTGGATCTCCCATCAGGAAACAGATTGAACTGACTCTCTGGTAACAGTAAAAACCCATTCTCCAAGTCATCTCAAACTCTAAGCATCTGTCTCTGTATTGTTAAACAATTAGTTTTATAGTCTATAATCAGCTTTCCATTTTATGTAACCATTGCCATGACCACTGGAATCTAACCAGGGCTTCAGTAACCTTCCAATCTTAGTGGAAGAATAACGAAACAAGACATGTTCGTGTTAATTACGTCTACTTTCAGGACAGAGATTGAACTGAGTTTGATCGTGTTGAAAATTACAAAATCAATTGTATTTTTTTGAGACAGTGTTTGTCAGTGGTCACACCCTACATTCCTGGTACTAGCTCTAAGACAGTGCTATGCTACACTACAACTCACAGAGATCTGACTTCCTCTAACACCCATGTGCTGCCAATAATGTTGAGTGCAGCAAGATACATAGCAGACCCAGAGAAAGCCAAGCCACTACCTCTTACCTTTATGTCAGGAAGAAAGCGCTATTCCTGTCTCCACAAACTCTCACCAAGTTTCAGACACCTTCCTCTCCTTGGAGGGGGGCTGGAGAATTCTGAGACTGACTCCTCAATCCCCTGCTTCTACCTTTTATACCTCTCTAGGGCTGGGATTAAAGGTGTGACCTCTGTGAGCTCCAGACAATATTCAGGTCATACCTTGAAAACCTGTACTCCACAAAACTTGAGAATGCAAAGGAAATGAACAAATTTCTTGAAAATTATCACCAAAATAAAATCAATAACAGACAAAAAACTTAAATAGACCTATAAACCCCCTAACGAAGTAGAAGCAGTCATCAAAAGCCTTCCACCACACACACACACACACACACACACACACACACAGAGAGAGAGAGAGAGAGAGAGAGAGAGAGAGAGAGAGAGAGAGAGCAAAAAAGACCAGGGCCAGATGGCTTCAGTCCAGAATTCTACTGGAAAATCAAGGAAGATCTAAATTTCGTACTCCCCAAATTGTTCCACATAATAGAAACAGAAAGTTCATTGCCAAACACTTATTTTTGGAGGCCACAATCACCTTGGTATTCAGGACACACAAAGACACAACTAGGAATAAAAACTACAGACCAATATCCCTAATGAATATTGATGCAAAAATACTCAATAAAATACTGGCAAACCGAATCCAAGCATACATCATAGAAATCACCCCCCATGACCAAGTAGGCTTTATCACTGGTATGCAGGGGTTGTTTAACATTCTAAAACCTATCAAGGTGATCCACCTTACAAACAAACTGAAAAAGATAACCACCCGATAATCTCCTTAGATTCTGAAAAAACCTTCAGCAAAAATCAACACCCTTTCACAAAAAAGGCCTTGGAGCGATCAGGGGTATCAGGAACATGCCTAAACATAGTAAGAGCACTATTCAGTAAAGCAACAGAAAATATCAAATTGAATGGAGGGAAGTTAAAGGGGATTTCTCTAAAATCAAGAACAAGACAAGGCTGTCATCTCATTCCATATCTCCAATATTGTACTTGAAGTACTAGCTAAAGCAATAAGAAAACAAAGGTAGATCATGGAGACACAAAATGGAAATGAAGAAATCAAACTTTCTCTATTTGCAGATGATATGATAGTTTACAAAATTGAACCCCCACCAAAAAAAAAAAAAAAATTTAAAACAAAAGAAACAAAAACAAAAACAAAAAAAAAAAAAAAAAAAACAAAAACAAAAAAAACATCTTCTACCAGGGAACACCTGAGGCTTACAAACACCTCCAGCAAACTAGCAGGATACAAGTATTCTCAAAAAAGATGAGTAATCCTACTTTATTCAGACAACAAAGGGGCTGAAAAAGAAATCTGAGAAATATCATCATTTACAATAACCACAAACAACATAGAATATCTTGGGGTAATGCTTACCAAATAAGCAAATGACCTAATAATAAGAACTTTGTGGCTTTAAAGAAAGAAATTCAAGA